>NW_027657755.1:0-20335 GCF_964235325.1 Thermobia domestica | reverse complement strand
CGCGAGTGCTATAAAATTAGGCGAAATTTACTGCTTCAAGTTTGCCGCAAAAGTGAAATTAGTTTTTATTTGATTCTGATAGAATTGTCAGCATTTCTCATAATTAAATTAAACGCAAAATATAGTTGAGGAATAAATAACCAAATATAACAAATTCATTCCCACAATCAAAGAATCACTAAATCTAGTACGAAATCATTGAAAGTGGCAATCCTGTGTGCTCTTCCTTTTTGTGGATGCGGTGCCATATTTCGGTTGCGTCGCTTTAGCTGTTAGTACAACTATGTTAAAAGCGCATGTATACATTCTCTATACATCTAGTAATAAATTGTTAAATGAAATGTGACTACTTTGCATGTATATTGTCGTTAATCACTTTTTCTTTTTGAGGGGAAAATGAGCCGCTATTGTTTAGCTTAATTAGATCTTCTTCCTCTCAAATTTGTTTTGAATATAGATTATGGTAATAGGTAGCACAAGTTTCCAATCTTGTTGTACTGCATAATGTCGTCAACTCTGTATAGTATTTTTAAGGAGAGGAAATCCGATTATAATTTGTATTTGCAAATAGGGTCATTGAAACACTCTTTTGATGTGTGCGAAATATAGGCTAGGAAGATCAAATACTTATAAGACTGTTGGTTCAGTTTTTAAAATTTCCCCCCTTATTTTTTGTTAATATATTACAAACCTGTATTAAAATTCACAACGTATTTTTTACATATTAAAAGCCATTTGTATTTTTACAGCGTATTATCTGTTTATTTTAACTTGATGCAAAATAAATAAATAAAGGGAAATAATAAAGTTTTACAATGTAACTTTTCAGTATTTACAAAGTAAAGATATTGATTGAACTGTACAACGCATTTTTGGCAATATGTTTCAATAAATAAAAGGTAAAATTTTACAACGTAATTACTGGCACCGTAGTTTTATCAATAAATGAAAGAGGATTTCTTTAGTAATACTTTCTCAATAACATTTGTGTATTGAATTTTTACAGCACACTTTCACATATCATATTAGAGGTACTGCATAAATCAATGTTAAAATTTTGCGATACATATGAAATAATTAATGTATGTTGGTTGAAATTTTATAGCATGTTTACACATTTTCACCGTCAAAAAAAGCAAAAGATATCCTAGCCTAACGTAACCTTCTATTTCTTCAGGTGAGTCCAGTATTTCAAAATCTTTTTTTTTTTTTTTTTTTTGCACACATATGGCACATTCTTAATAAATACATCAAAACTAGGATGACCAATTGTGGAATTTTTACTTTCCGGAACCCGGAAGGTAAAATCGTAAAAATTCCGGAATTCGGATAAAATCCGATGTCGGAAAAATCCGGATTTCTGAAAAATTCCGATGTCGAAAATATTCCGGATTTTTTCCGAATTTCGTTTCTTCTGAATTCCGAATATTTTCGAATTCCGGACTTTATCCGGAATCAGGATTCCGGAAAATTTTGGCCGTCGCTAATCAAAACACGTAACTTTAACTTTTAATCCGCTATAATCTGACGAAAATTGGTGGTGATCCATTAGTAAAACTTGGGGTTTGTTTTGCCTCCGGACGGATGAGTGGACACACACAAAATAAATATATAAAAAAGTTTTGATAAACTAAACTCCGTAAACAGCACAGAGAGACAGGAGAACCAAGAAAATCCGCGGATGTTTAATATCCGTTGTAAATAATTCATACACTCAAGAGATCAAAGGGGAAATACTTGGCTCAGAAGTGAGCCATAGTGCTTCCTCACGAAGGTCTAGGAGAGAGAGAGTGGATTGATTAAATATATTTATTTCTATTCTTTCTTTCTTCATTGTAGTAACATAATTAGAACGTTGGCGTTTCTGTTTCTTATTGTTAAGTTTGAAGACGTAAATTTTGACCAGCTGTAAAGTCAAGATCTGTCGTTCTTTTCCTGTTTAATACACCATACATGCACGGATCGGCTAGTTCTCTTAATTTGTATTAATTACTTGGGGAAAAAAGTGACTATAAACGAACTTTTTTTTTTTTTTTTTTTTTTTTTTTTTTTTTTTTTACGAGGTAATTTCGTAATACGTTGCCTGTTTTTAACTAACATCGCTTACAGCATAAGGTAAGCTGTTACTTCCTGGCTATTAAACGCTCAGAACAAAAGGAAAACTACGTGTTTTCTCGCTCTTTGTGGAAGGTAATAATCTGAATCCACACGGCTCACACCCAGATTGGGCGGATTTGCCTGCTCGTAATGAACCATGAGGAGGCGTGCCGTTCTTCAACAGGTCCGTATATCATTTGAAGTGAAGTCGAAACGTAGAACAGTCCATAGTAGAGCGTCCCACGTACGGGCAAATGTAGTTTCAAAAGCCTTATGCAGAATACGATGATATGATTTGGACTCATTCGTAGTGGCAGCATCTTGTAAGCTAGTATTTAAACTTCTGTTTCGGGTTTGGTTTTGGTGCTTCATTCTTCTTATCTGATCCATGACAATAAGACACAAGAAATTAACAAGAAGTCCAAGGTGTCAATTTATAAGATTTTTCATTCAACTTGCTTTCTCTTAGTCCTCTGTTTTTAAATTATTAGCATTCAATGTTTCCCTCACTTCTGCATACTCTATTTCAGGATGGCCAACCTTTTCAGGTTGGAGGGCTACTTTTCATTTCAGAAGTCAGTAGCGTTCTTGTTCACTGGCCGGGTAAATGCAATCATAAAGCAATAACAGTGATCGATACGGAGAGTATAGCAGACCACGGCAAGCTACCTGTCACCATTTGCCGGTTGACTTGAGTAGACCGTCGATGTGTTTGCCACCTCTGTAGGGCTGTGCGATATCGAAATTTCGATATCGACATTCGATATTTTTCTGATATCGATAGCGAGTAAATATATCGATTTCGACAATATCGAATATCTATATCGACAATATCAAATATCGATATCGATTACCGATATAAGCCGATATCGATATATCGACATAAGCCGATATCGATATATCGTACAACCCTACACACCTGCTATTACTACATATATTACAATAGCTCTATAAATCAAGTGAGCGGCACTGATGGAGTTTACCGAGATCTCACTGTATTTCATGTGCATAATAACTAAGTTAAAATGCTATCTCCTCATCCAGTTTGGTTAATATTGGATGAGTTCTGTAGATCGCGTATAATAAATAATGCCCATGTGGTTCTCCATGAATTTTGGTCAAGGGGTAGAGGATGAAAAGTTAATAATTGACTTCATTGATTGAGATAATCCATCCAATCGATCTTAAGATATGGACAATCAAAACTCGGTTCCTCATGTATTCCTATGGCAGTAGTTATGAAAGTATCCTTGATCGATAGACTACCCAACAGTGCTGTTGGGATTGGCGGGTTAGTGCAATGCTCAGGATGCAAAGAGTAATCTATCCGTGGAATACAAACGGTAAAATGAAATTAAATTACGTTGTACTCGATAGATCTAAAGCAGCGTTTCCCAACTTTTTTCAACTTGCGGCACACTACAGGTGTAACTTGAATTCTCGCGGCACACCCATATATATATATATATATATATATATGTGTGTGTGTGTGTGTGTGTGTGTGTATACCATTATTATTTTTAAATATAAAATACCGTGGTATTTTTATGTGATTACTTATCTCCTTACAGAGAAGAAAGCTCGATCACTAATTTTCCCCCGTGGTGAATCATTATGCCCGTGTTATTTTTTATTCTAATTTTAAAATAGAAAACAATTGCAATGAAATATAGGACTCGGGTTTTAAAACTCCACTTTCTCTTTCGAAAACTGTATCTAACCTTTAAGTAAAAGGAAAGATCACTAAATAACGAATAAATAAACAAGTCTCCTATACTTTTAAAACACAAATGTAGGTAATTTGTATGCATGTTTGCTTTGTTGAATTTACTGAATGATATGTTAAAATTTCAAGTTACGAAATAGTCTGCAACAATAAAGGAGCAATAATGGTCATGACAATGATAAATATGTTTTTCAACATTAAAAATGTACAGAAAAGTAACACAGTATGAAACTTAAAATTGTAGATTTATAGTAGAGGTTCATAGTAATGTGAAATACAAATATACATTTTCCCCTATGTCTTGTAATTTGGTTCCTATAGAATTAATAATTTGTTTCGATTTCCTCGCGGCACACCGGTTGGAAAACGCTGATCTAAAGACTTAAATATTTTCTATTTTCAAATGTTCATTTATCTTAAAGTATACGTCTTTGAATGCGAAGTAAAATGCTACTTTAAGCCTAGGCTTGGTAAAGTTTAGCTTGTTAAGGAGTCTGGTTTATTAAGAGCCTGATATATTAAAAATAATACAAAATTTACCATTTTTTCTTTTGTTTGTTTTTCATACGTGAAAGGAGATAATGAAATGCAACTTACCACAATTATGGATAATGTTATTTTACAACAGAAAATATGAACCTGAAGAATTTTCAGTGTTGCTAACCATAGAAATTACTGTGTTGCCAGAATAACACTGCCCCAAAATTTAAGGGTAAAGACATACCGAAGAGACCTTCGCGATCGAGGTCGAGGTGTAAGTCGCGGTCGTTATCTCGATTTCGAGGTCTAGATGAATGAAGGGTTAGGCCGCACCCTCGCTGTAAGTTCTCAGGTTTTGAGGAGAAACATTACTGTGACGCGTGAAAAAACACTGCAAAACGACATTTTGATATTGAAAGGACCAAACAGTTCATAAATGGGGATGAACGGGAGATGAGACATGAGAAATGCTAGTCTCGTCTTTTGTTCGCAAAAATATTTAAGTCTCATCTCTTGTCCATCTCTATCAATAAATCAAAGATTTTTACATGTTTTTCAATTTTCTGTGAAGAAATGCCCTCTTTCAGCACTCAGGTGAGAAATCATTTCCCAGTAAAAAAAAAAAAAAAAAAAAAGTATGTCTTCAAGTTTCGAGGTGGAGGGGATATTAACTTCAACAAATGAAGTTTCGTCACTGCAATTTCATTATTGGACGTTTCTTCCCTATGGATACGTGCCTGTCTTTACAAGTATTTCTTTACCGTATATTATTAACGAATTTAGAAGAAACCATCTTTTATTAATCTCGGAATTGGTGGGGGAAGGGTAAGCGTGGAGTTTTTAAGCATAGATATGATTAACAGTAGCTTCTTTTTCTTAGAAATTCCACAATTTACGGACTTTAGCCCGAAAGTCTCCTCCCTGTAACCGCCACTGCCTTATATAGTAGTAAGCTACAGTATAATTCTCAAATAAATATGAATAACTTATCTGACATTCCCATTTCAGTTATTATTTTCTTCCATTTTCTATTTAAAACGTGCCTATTATGATGTTGTTCGTGTTTCTTATCTCATATTGCTGGAACATTCCTCACTAATTCTATTAATGTTTTTCATAATCAAATTTCTCTCCTCTCGAGAGTAAAACCTCTCGAGCATAATGAAGACTTTATTCCGTGCAGCGCTTCAGGGAGAACTAATGAGAACACAAGACAGCGATGCTTTCCTTGAACATCGATGCAAAAACAAACTCGGTTTTTATCATCGCGACCACTAATTCACCCTCGCGATCGACCTCTAGGTCGCGGTGTAGCGTACATCTTCGGCATGCGCTTACCCATTTGAATCCATGTGTTTGTGCCAGTGTCGAGGGTGCGACCGCGACTTAAACCTCGACCTCGATCGTGAAACTACTTTTCTGGCAGTATTCTCGGTTAAGTGACATCGTATAACATATTTTTAGAACAGAATATTTGTTCATCTGTGTTAAAAACTAACAGCAACATTATATATATATATATATATATATAGATATATATATATATATATATATATATATATATATATATATATATATATATATATATTATATATATATATATATATATATATAATATATATATTACCATAATCTTAACAGTGTTGACTACTGCCCATATATTTGTTTTATAACCCAGTGATCTATATAAGGAATGATTTTTGTGTTTTCTTTCAGGTGTACTGGAAAATTCTTGGTTTGATGTTACTGACTTTTTCTTCAACTCTCTTTAAATGTCTCTGATTTGTGGAAATTAAATTTTGTTAAATGTGCTTTTAATATTTAATAATCAAATTTAATTATAGTAGTATTAAATTTATATGCGGTGCAAATTTTATTTTAAGATAACTAGGAACATTTAACTAGACTTGGACAAGAGATTAGCATAATTGAAGTTGTTTTCAAAGAAACCGGATTGTTCCCCATATAAATCAATGGGATAAAAAAAAAAATGAAAAGGCGTAGATACCGATTAAATGTTAGATAATCCTAAATCACACATTAAAACTCACTCAGGTTAATACTTATAAAAAATACTTCTACAAGGTGTGCTGGAAAAGTTTCTGCCATCAGTATATATAAAAAAGGAAATGTCTGGAAATATTTTCCAAAGTATTCATCTTTATGAGAGCACTTTTGCATACAGGCAAACCAATTTTGAAATCATTCTTGTTCACTCTGAAGCTGCTACCTCATAAACGGCTGTTCCAAACACGTAAACAGCTACTTCAGACAACACAAATCACTTACCATGTAATTTATCTTATTTTTCATCTATGGGAACAAAAAAGAAGTCATTAGATGATAAATCAAGTGAGTACGAGTCACTAATTCGACATTTTTGTTGGACACAAAAATCAATAGTTGGATGTCCAGAGTGGAAACTGGCGTTGTTGTGGTGAGGAACGATGCGGAAATTTGAGTTTGTTGTACGCAATTTATTGATGACCTCTGATAAACAAATTGTTATATACTGCTCAGCGTTTACAGTACTTCTATCTTCTAAAGCTGTATATGTTCAGTATAACCGAAGAAACAAAACAATCATTTGCTTTTCAGCACTCTTCAAATCAACAAACTTTGCTGGTGTCGACTCGTTTTGAAACACCCAAGGAGTGCATTGCGATTTAGTTTCGGACTCGAAGTACATCAAATTTGATTTTCCTCGGTTGAATGTTTTAATTGATTTTTTTTTACACCAATTGACTCAAGCCTGTTTTTGAGCTTCAGTCAAGTTGTGTGGACCCAACAATTTAACAGTTTCCGTACTTTTAAGTGACCATGCAAATCCTTTCACGCACAGCCATGGTCGGGTGAAACTTTTTGACAAAATATAAAAATGCCACCTAAAAAGGAAGTATTTCACACGCTCGAGACCGACCAAAAGGCCCCCCCCCCCCCACACACACACACACAGAAGACAATTCCTAATTCCGCTTATGCCCACAGTATCAACATTACTGGCAATAACATACATGGATGAATGACTTTCGCGAAATTTATCAGTGAGAAGTGTGAGACCACGCTGGAATTCGGAATTCCTAATGTACACAACCCTATTCATAGTATTTCACCCAGAAATCAAGTCAATTGATGCATTGTTTCGCTGTTAAACTACATATGAAATCATAAAAGTCATTAGCCAAAAGTGTTCACGAGAAATTCATATTTCTCACTCAGAACTACTTCCTTAAATAAAGAAATAGACAAACAAACAATCAAAGATAGTTTAAACATAGGAACGTGTATTCTTTCGAATTTTGTAGCAGCGAAACAGTGGCACCACTGTTATTACTAGTAGTTTGTAGAAACTTCTCCGGTAGCTCTCGTAGAATAATAGAAACTTCTAGATTAAAAATATATATATATATATATATATATATATATATATATATATATGTTCTTGTTCATTGTACTTAACGATTGTCGGTTTTGCTTGCAGGTTCGAGAATTGGAAGTTATCCCAGTGCTTCTTGACTGTTGCAATATCGACGCTAGGAATCCCTGTATCCTTTCATGTTATAGGTAATTTTGTTAGTTCTTCACAGAGTTTTTGATAACTTTCCATAATGAATTTCAACAATTTTTGACAATTGCGACTGACAAGAAATACGATAAATCTCGCATATGTGCAATGTTAAAATTCTTTCCAGATACGTAACTGTAAACACCTTGCATATCATGGTAAATTGCTTCCAAGAAAAGTCCACGCTTTCCAAACTCACGTTGTTCGAGGTCTATTTATAGTGGTTTTAAGTTGAATTTGTTTATTACAAGCATTTAAGACAATAAACAAGGTTAGAAATAAGCATCTTTACTTCGATTAATTAATATATAAACTTCTTTTAAATGTATAAAAGTTGTTAAAAATATATATACAATATTCTTTAATTGTAGATAAAAAACGATGTCTTTCAGATTTACGCAGTGCCTTAAGTTGTAAGGAGCTACTGCTTCCCATTTAAGCTCCCCAACGTTCGAGGAGCCCACTTGACGATAAAACTTTCTTGCTACGTATGATACGATACAAACATAAATGTGAAAATGAAGTATCAAATAACTAACTAACTAACTCCTATCGCCTATGCAACCCGGAGGTTCAATGCCGCCTTCAGAAAGCTCTTGATTGACTTCTGTCCTTAGCCAGTTGGATCCAGTTTCTGCGAGATCCATCTTAATATTGTCCTCCCATCTGCACTTAGGTCTTCCTAATAGTCTTTTTCCAATTGGGTTTCCAGTTAAAACTTTGAAAGCGTTCCTACTTTCTTCCAGTCTGCTACATGACCTGTCCACCTGAGCCTCCTAGACTTGATGACCCTAACATTGTTTGGTAAATGGTATAAATTTTGTAGTTCTTCGTTACGAAGTTTCCGCCATTCCTCATTCCCGTACCTCTTGGCCCCCAGAATAGATATTCGTCTCACGATTTTATTCTCAAATACTTTCAGTCTGCATTCTTCCCTCAGATTAAGCGACCATGTTTCATAACCATACAGAAACACAGGCATGATTATCGTTTTATATATTTTAAGGCTTCAGATTGCTTGACATAATTCGCGACGACAAAAGATTTTGAACTGAATAATAACATGAATTCCTTCTTTTAGTTGACATTTAATTTCTTCGTGTATATAGTTTTGATCAGTGAACATCGATCCTAGATATTTGAAAGTATCTACGTGGTCGAAAGTATTATTTGATATTTTAACGCATCCATAATTTGTAGTATTACGAATGCGACAATCTTCCGTGTAATTGTTTTCACTGCACTTACTGCCAAACTCATGTTCCTGCAAGCGTAGGTTTACAAAAACATAACAAAATATGTATATGTAACGAAAATCTGATGTGGACCCATTTAAAGAAAATGCCTAGCATTGTGGCCACCAGAATAAATAGAATTAATATATATATTTCTTAAGATTTTATATTACGCCAAATATTGTTTCTGTAATTTGACTAGTGAAGCATGCATTTTGCCCTGTGTGTACTATTTCCAGAGGAACTTAAAATAATTTAAGGTGTTACTCTTGTCTCTTCATCTCAACAAAATATATTTCCCTAAGATGAATAATATATGTAATCTGGGTTCTACTTCGGTGAACTGGGGTCCCTAGAAGTAATAAAAATGTATATTAAGGTCGTAAATTTCAGAGGAGACAAATTTTATAATTTTAGGGAGCCAGCTTCATAGTTTTGTGGAAGGGTCAATGTGTTTGCCTTTTCAGAAAAGTTCCAAGTTATACTGCAGGATTTACGTCCCGTGATTATGTCAAAGGAGATGGGTAATCTATGGAAGTTGATGATTGAAAGGAGTTTATGAAATGAGGATGTGGGAGGAAATCAGAGAACCCTGAGAAAACTGACGGTGAAAAACGATGTTTTCCATCACAAACTCATATGATCTGGCATTGAACCAGGGACTCATCACACCAGAGATCAGCACCGTGTTCCTATTCTTCAGTACGTTCAATAAATTTCGGGAGTATCTCGAAATGATGCCAGAAAAATTTATTACCACGATAGTTTTCTACTTACATCCCTTCCTGCATCAGACACTCGCGGGACCTGTCGTAGTTGCTCTGGAACACCCTAGGAAAGTTATCCACTGGAATGCTGTTCAGCACTGCCGTCACATTCGTTTGAATTGATGCAAGAGCCTCAAAACGCTCCTTCTTGAGGGCATATTTGAGCTTAGGGAAGAACATGACGTCTGCTGGGGCCAAATCAGGCAAATATGAGTTTATTCAAGTACTATGACTCTTCTTTTGATCAAAAACTGATGCACAAGAAAACTAGTGTTATGCATTAAATTAAATACCTTCAGTAATGACTGGTCTCGTTAAAAACAAAGCTTGCAAAAAATTATCTGCTCACAAGAGTAAGAAATTGGTGATGTGAGAATTCACCGATATATATATATATATATATATATATATATATATATATATATATATTACCAACTGCTCACAAGAGTAAGAAATTGGTGATGTGAGAATTCACCGATATATATATATATATATATATATATATATATATATATTACCAAGTAATACTTTCAACAAAGTGGACACTTTAAAATATCTGGGATAACATATCAAAAGATCAAAAACGTTCACGAAGAAGTTAAATGTCGACTGAAAGCAGGGTATTCGTGTTATTATTCAGTCTAAACTGGTTTGTTTTTGCAATGTTGTCGAAAATTTTGAAGCTTAAAATATATGAAACGATAAACATGGTTGCATACTTTGAGTAAAGAACTCAGACTAAATCCTGAAGCGAATATCCAGACCTAAGAGGGACGGGGAATGGGGAATGGCGGTAATTTCATAACAAGAAGCTGAATAATTTATACCGTGTACCTGACATTTTAGGAATCGTTAAATCTAGGAGGCTCAAGTGGGTAGGTAGGTCATGTAATCAGAATGGAAAAAAAAAAGTAGGAACGGTTTCAAAATTTTAACTGGGAAAAGACAATCGGGAATACTCAGATACAAATGAGAGGACAATATTAAGATCAATCTCGCAGAAATAATAATACGAAATAGGAACTGGATCCAGTTGGCTAAGGGGGGCGCGGTGGCTCAGTGTAGAGCGTTCACCTCTGGTGTTTGGGGTCCCGGGTTCAAACCCTGCTCCCGCCAAGTAAACTTTGTGGTGGACAAACACCGTGCTTGTGGGTTTTCTCGGGGTTCTCCCGTTTCCTCCCACTTTCTTCATTCCACCATTTAACTCATCTCTCATCATCACCGTCTCCTTTAGCCTAACCGGCATAACCGTGGGACGTAAAACTTAAAGATTTCATTTCATTTCCAGTTGGTTAAGGACAGAAATCACAGGAGAGCTTTTGTGGATATGACATTGAACCTTCCAGTTCCATAGGCTATAGAGTTGTTGTTGTTGTTGTTGTTATTATTATTATTATTATTATTATTATTATTATTATTATTATTATTATTATTATTAAAGATTTAAGATACATCTGAAATTACAGGAGTCAGTCAGTCAGCACGTATGACCAACGAGGGGGAAAGAGAGAGGGAGTGTGAAGTATGTAAGGTTTACAAAAATGCGGCGTCAGGTAAACAATGTTGAGAATAGAAACCGGATGTTTAGGCATTAAAAGTCTGGAAAATAGGTACTTAAAATTTAAAAAATAGACAATAAAATAGGCACTAAATACTAAATACAATTCAAAAATAAATTCAAGTCATAGATAATGTTCAAAGAACCTGTTGGATAATATCTTCTTTTACTTTAGGCTATATACAGGGTAATTTTTTTAAAACTCACGGATTTCATTTGGGTTTAGAATATCTAACTGAAGTCCGATTTTCATGCGGTTTGTGGCAAATGATCAAGGAAGGATGGGAGATTTATGGGACTGTTTACTGATTTAAATTCATCCGGGGTAATATCGATTACGCCTAAAGAAAAACAGCAAATTTTCGCCAGTGTACCTTACAATTGGAATGAAGTGCGGTGCGGTGTGGAGATTTAAATTTTCATCGTTAGATGTCAATCTTGCTAAGGTCAATAAGAAACAGGAAACTGGGCCGGCTGTATTGGGAATTGTGCTGTACAGTTCTGTGCTATTGTGTGATTATGATCAGAGCACATTGAGAATAGTGTACTCTGGAACAATATGAGTTTATCGTTAAATCTTTGGAGAACGGAATCTCGTGTTGCTATGCAAAGGCCATTCAGAAACAAATTTGCCTCACATTTTTCCTCAGACAGGAACATAAAGTGGTTGCTAGTGAATAAATTGGAAGAAACAGGATCGCTTCTGAGTGAGACAGGGAAGCATCAGACCCCGCAGGCGGGTGTTGTGAAAGATGTCAGTTATCGACTCCTCAGGTCACCCAAGAAATCTCTCCGTCGTTTATGGCAAGAAACCGGCTGTAGCTATTCAACATGTGATTTATGGGTGTTACCGCTAACACTTAATTTGTTTTTTGCAGTTTCGCCTCAAAAATCCAAAACCTCATTCTAATTGTAACTGGCGAAAATTTGCTGTTCTTCTTGAGGCGTGATCGATATTATCCAGGATGAATTTAAACAAGTAAACATAGTCCCATAAATCTCCCATCATTCTTTGGTCATTTGTCACAAACTGCATGAAAATCGGACTTCAGTTAGAAATTCTAGACCCAAATGAAAAAATCACCCTGTATAAAAACGAAGCTTGACATGTATTCCAAGTATATTTGGTAAATACATTCTATACAGCACTTTACCGCTACATTATAACAGTCCAAATTTTATGCACTTTATCAGTGTACACAGCAGTCCAAAGTTTTACAGCACACTATTAGTACACATAGCAGTCCAAAGTTTTACGGCATCTTATGACTACAAACAGCGCTTATATTTCTCGGAAGAGGCAGAATTCTTTCTTGAAATACTAAATTATATATTTTTCCTAATAAAGTCTTATTTCGAAGAAAATGCATAGAATAGGCAACATTAGGCACTAACGCAATTATTTAGGCAGTAAGAGGCGAAATAGACAAATATCTAATATTAAATAACTAGCAGCGTTCACCCCGCTTCGCTGCGGTCACCCCGGAACGCAATAAACTTTGTTACTTAGATAATTTTTACTTTTTCGCTTTCAAGTGATATGATAAAAACCATAGAAGATTGCAGTAAATCTTAACATTATATCGCCTGTCATTTATGTTAACCCGCCCCGCTTCGCTGCGGTCATCCCGGTGCTGGCATATTGTAAAAGTGTCTGTAAAAATAAGCAAATCAATTAAAAAATTTTAAACAGAAGATTCAAGCTATTTTCCGCTGTATATCGCCTGTCATTTATGTTAACCCGCCGAGTGACACGGTCATGCGGGTTGCATATAAATACGTTTATTTTTACCTATGATGAACTAATAAAGGATTTGTACGTTATGGACACCTGAATGGTCAATTATCTCAAGACACTGGTAATTAAAAATTAAAGTGATATGATAAAAACCATCTAGGGTCCAAATCCTAATAACCCCCCAAAAATGAAAGAAATTGGTTCAGCCGTATTAGCGTGATGAGCGGACAAAAAATTGTACGTTCTCTTTTATATATATAGATAGGCATTTTGCCTAACATCCGGTCTTTAGTTGGGAATTTCTGCCTTAGACTAAAACAGTTTGTAAGTTGGCAAAGTTATAACACTGTGTTTCCACCGACCTGGAAATCCTGGAAGAATCAGGGAATTCAGCTTAATGGTAAAAAGTCCTGGAAAAGTAAGGGAATTTCATGAAAAGCTGATAAACCTGGAAATTTCGTGAAAAGAAAAAATTGGGAAATCATGAAATTTTAAGTACGGACTTTTACTACTTAGATCCCATTTTTCTTTTTATCTTACTCGGCTGTTTATTAGGAGATATTTTATAAAATAAAATTTGTTTCGTGAAACTGCTCTACTTACATACATACATACACTCACTATAGACCTGAAAATTTGTTAAATCGTGACTTGGAAAACCTGGAAAAGTTCGGGAATTCGTGCTTCCTAAATACGTGAGAACCCTGTAACAGTTCGAAATTATCTTATTTTTTACTGTATTAAAAAAAAGAAAACAAATTCACTACTAAATTTAACATTCACCTTTATAAGTAGTTTCTAAGTGAGGTCATTAGCTCGTACTTGGCACATGTACTTCCTTTTCAAGGCTTCGTTCGCAGGTGTGCGATAACCGATCGCAGGTAGCATCAAAGATTTTTAAAAGTTTTTTTCCCCTCAATTTATATTGTCTCGTCTTGATGAGAATGTATATCCATTATGCATAGTGTAGGTGGCAGACCACTGCAGTACCATGATTATTCTGTACACTCGGTCACGTCTTCGTGTTTTTTTTTTTTTTTTTTTTTTTTTTTTTTTTTTTTTAATTAATGTGTCTTGTATTAGTGGACCGAGGTTGGCA
Organism: Thermobia domestica; assembly: GCF_964235325.1. NCBI lineage: Eukaryota > Metazoa > Arthropoda > Insecta > Zygentoma > Lepismatidae > Thermobia > Thermobia domestica. The sequence goes on along the minus strand of NW_027657755.1, from coordinate 6,070 downwards.
AGCTGTTAATTCATATCAAGAAATGAGCTGTCGTTGATAAGTATCTGTTTTCCTTAACAATTGCCTAGTCATTATTCAATGGGTAATTTTAGCTGTAAGGAATCTGTGTGAGAAGAACTTAAAGAACCAGGCTGTGATTGCTAGTATGACGCAGGAAGGTGTAGTGGACTCAGCTGTTCTACATGAGTTGGGTCTTACCCTGGAGAGCGATGGACAAAAGATAACAATTGCTCCGGTCAACAGGTAAGAATTTTTTTCTTACCTGTAAATGTCCAAAGATTTCTGTACTGTATATATATACACACACACACTGTCTTTTTGTTTAATAAAGTATTTCAAATATTTACTGTGTACTTTCATTTTTCTTTATATGATATCAAATTTGCGATAAAATGTTTTTTTTTTTTTTTTTTTTTTTATCCACTGGGTAACAGAAATATTTTAAGGTCATCGTTGACTGTCCTTTGACACAATGCTGTATAATTCCTAAATATAATGTAAGAATAAGTAATATCGTCTGTAAGTTTGCAGAGGACATACACGAGGGAGGGTCAGAAACTGAGGTTACGAGGCCGATGTTTGTAGAGTTTCATCTGTTACAGATGAATGAGGAGTGTGCGGCAATTTTAATACATGGACTTTATAACTATGCAGAGTTTCAGCCACCCGTCACTTAACGGCGCTAGTTGTAGGTAAACAGTAATGGCGACTTGTTCGGAAAACTGGTCTCGCGAAGAATCCGCTCAGTTATTCGACGTCTGTGGGCGAAACATGCAACTGCGGCTGAAATTCACCGGCAGCTGGTAGAGGAAACAGGTCATCTTCCGTCACGACAACGCGCGCCCGCATACAGCCAGAAGACGAACACGCTGTTGACACAGTTTCGATGGAACATCATCGCTCATCCTCCCTACAGCCCAAACCACCTCCAAGCGACTTTCAGCTGTTCCCGCACTTCAAGGAGCACCTCGAAGACCGTCGCTTCACTTCAGACGAGAAGGTGAAACACTACATGACAAAATGGTTGAACACGCAAGGACAGTATTTTTACCAGGAGGGAATCTTCCAACTAATCCCATGATGCCATAAGTACCTTAACTGATATGGAGACTTTTGTCGAAAAATAACCTAATGTATGAACTATCTGGGACTGTATTGGTTGTATGAAGTAATGTATACACGATTCAATGTAGGTTTTGTAACCTTACTTTCTGATCATCCCTCGTAATATACATGTGGTTCTTTTTATGCACCGCATGGAAGAAAACGTAAAGAACTGAAACTTTGAAAATGAATGGATATTCTGATTAATTAAACTCCTGGTGACGTGGCACTCACCGTTAAGATCCTTTCTAGATCGGAGTTCGATTCTTCTTTCTTTCAAGTAACTTCCCAACTGTCCTCACGATGCTGGATGGACGTCGCCATGCTAACATCATTTAGTGAGTACGAGCGGTCACTCATCTTTCCTCTGACCAAATTCGTGATTCGACCTAGATTTTGCTGCCCTCACAAGAAGTGATATTTCAGTTTGGTTAGGGCGTTAGCCGTTTTGATTAATTAGCTGTGGCTATGTTGATTTTACAACAGCTAACTTTAAAATGTTGTGTCCGTACCCGGATCGTGCCCGGGACCATTCGGTTACATATAGAACATAAAAATTAAAATTAACGAGAGTTTATATTTCTTGTTCCTACAACTTCTCACTTAAACGTCACCATCATAAGTATTCAGGGGTAGGTCATTTGCTGCAAACTGATAATCTTCATGTACCATGGACTTCAGGTTACGTAGTGCAAGGCTAGTGGTAAATCTGGACTGTAAGGTGGATGATGAATCCTCGAAGTCACGGTCTATTATTAGCTGCCTTGCAAAAAACAGTTGTGTGAATTGGAGCCTTATCCTGCAGTAGGCGCGCTCAACACACGACTGATTCAAATGAGTACTTCCAACGAACTGATGCGTCACTGCGTGGCGTAGTCGCTAACGCTCTCGCCTTTGGTGCGAGCGGTCCCGGGTTCGATTCCCGGTGTAACAGGTTTTTCAGGCCAGCCATCTTGAGTGAGAATTTTTCTGGGTTTCCCTCATTCACACCAGGCGAATGCCGGGATGGTACCTAACAGGAAGATGTCTTAGGTGGTGTATGTATAAAAGATTGTACAGTTATCCTGTAACTCATAGTGTCTGATGAAGCCAAATAGTGAATTGGTGAAACTATAACACGTATTTAATTTTTAATGAAAATATAATGGTTTTGCTCAGCAAATAATTAGTGTGTATCTAACATATAGGTCCCAGGCCGCTTCCTTCCTTCCTTCCCCAATCCTTTCTTCCTTCCCTTTCCCCGTATAGTGTGCTCGCCGAGGGACGTCATCCCTCATATACATGATGGGCTAAATGGTCTTAGATGCCGACAGCCCAGAAATCTAATTCCTAATCTTAATCCAACGAACTGATATAGCTAGACAGTTGAAACTGGTCCATTACATTTTCCATAGATAGCACTATATGCTATGAACAGCTTATTTCCAGTGGCAGAATATTTCAGTGTCAGACCGCCAACAATTGTAGCGTTTTTTCTCTTCCCACCTTACCCCTTAAGTTACTTCCCTGAGAATATAGTTTCTCCTCAGCCAATGTCCCAGTCAGTTTCTCTTTCTGTTTATAATTACATATAATGTATTTCCCTACTATTCCTAACACTTCGACAGTGGTTTTCCGTTTCGGCCAGCAGATTTTCATCATTCTTCTTCATACTTATATTTTTGAAGTCTTTAATCCTTTACCTCTCTCTCGTTTTTGCGTAGTGTCCCATGTTCCTGCTGTATAGACTACAACATTCCAACAAAATATTCAAATTCTTTATTCAAAGATCCACAAAATATACTTTTCTTCTTCTAAATGTTTGTTTAGAAACATTTCCAAGAAAGTATTCAAATTTCTTCCACAAATCATTGCGGAGAATAAAATATTAGTTTTTCAGTACGATCCGGAGACCAAGCGGACCTAAAAGATATCACCAATCAGAATTAAAAATCTTTTTATATATATATATATATATATATATATATATATATATATATTGCAAGGATCCCTCAAACGATACCTACAATCAGTGAACTCGTTTATATTTATTAATAACAGTGATGACACTTCTGCCCACTTTGAGGGAAATGATAAACTGGTTTTTGATCCTGCTTAGTTGGGAAGGAACTACAGTGTTATTACCATTATGTGTATATTTCACAAGTTTTTCATAGTGATATTGGTGTATTATAGTGTTTATAGTGTTTTCTTGTGCATAAACAGTATCTCAAGTGTTTCAGCGTTGGTGCAGTTACCTTTTACTAATTACAATTTTGTACTTTCTCAAAATAATCTTCCAGATTATTTTTTTTCCAGTGTGGGGGGTGCAAGGATCCCCACATCATAACAGACGCACGTGTCAACTCAACACGTGCTATTATTTATAAACAACAGAGCAGACAGCAAGCCAACGCGGAAGGACACCGAGGAACGCCGAAAGCAGACGGACCTCACGAAAGGACCCGAGGAGGACAAATAAAAGGAGGAACACCGAGGGACCCAGCATCAGTCGTCCAACTGATCAAATCACCTACACCGCCCTGAGGTCGCACTGGACTAGGGGACACCCATCCTTCCCGAGGTCGCACTGGACTAGGGATCCTTCCAACAACAAAGCCTTGCGAAGCTGCCTTGAGCTGAGGGGGCTATCCTTCCAAACTCACCGAACCGGCAGGTGCCTTGGAGACTGCTTTGAGAGAAGGGGCACCGTGCAAAACACCTATACTCCTCTACTTGGACATTAACGAGGAAACAGCATTATTCTCTTTGTAATCAAAGACGTTTTGTATTTATCAAATTTTATAATAAAATTGGTGAAGGGATAAATCTCGGACCATTATTGACTCTACCAAAAATTATTACAATATATATATATATATATATATATATATATATATATATATATATATATATATATATATATATATATATATACAACAGCAGAGGAATTCTTCATCGAGAATTTATACCCAGAGACCGAGACCGAACTGTCGCTAGGAATTATGTGAATACTCTGAAATGTCTGTTGCGAAGAATCACATTATATTTTGGCCGGACTGGCCTCTATTAAACTGTTGCATGATAATGCCTAGCACACGACGCAGTGATTTGGGCCCAGGAAAGTGTTACTATAACCCTCATAATCGCCACACCTACCTTCCTGTGATTACTTTCTTTTCTCCAAATTAAAAGCAACACTGAAATATTGTTTTCTTTTTTGACAATGTTTCCATCATCCAGAAAACACTGGCGAGACTCTTGTACACCATTACAGTCCAGGACTTCCAGAAGTCATTCTATGACTTATTGGATCGTGCAAAACTGTATGTGGACAAAGTAGGTTCTTACTTTGAATAAACTAAGGTAAGTTTGTCTCCATTTGTTGTTCATTTAGTTTTTTACAGACCCAGTCTCGTTTCCTAATTGCCGTACTGTGTAGGAAACATGAGATGTAAGAACTAAAGCTACGAATGTGCGAAATCATTAGAATTTGCAACTGAAACAACGAAAGTATGAAATCAGTAGAAAGCAGTAATTCTGACAGAATATGTTAGTATCTACACGTTACAAGGGTTGCCAGGTGTTAAAAGTTTCTACTCAACCAGTAAACTACTATGTTTCATGACTGCAAAAATTTCTGTACGCAACATATCTTTCGAATGACGGTATCGAAGATCCGATATTGTTGGGTGAATTCTTTATAAACTTGTATCGCATTGTTTGTGTGTCTTCGAAACAAACAATGAATGGAAAACGGAATCTTAAGATAATTGCAGAACTTCCTTTTAAACAATTACTAATCCGGTAATGTTATCAATTGGTTTCAACCGCAGCACGTATTTCTCATTCATCAAGTCTGGAATCGTGCGACGATTTTCTTTTTCGTACGATAGGTAAGGAAAAGTGTGAGTTGTGGCTTTTAAAACACTATATACATGCTCTTCACATGAACACACGCGTAGACTGACACGTCACGTTTTATTGTCCGTGTGCGGCAATCGGCCAAGCACGTGTCTGTCTGATGCCTGAGTCAAATAGACATTGTGTTATACTGATTGGCAATAGACTAGCAGTAGGTGTAAGTAAACGCGTGGGTATACAGTTACACTAAGCACGTATATCAAATGGGCAAAGAATTGTTGTGTATAATTTTCAATTTATAGGATGAGGGATATAGGTATACCATATTTATAATTATTTTACGACAATGCATATACAGTTTAAAATTTCTTTTTGGTATGAGATATACGAGGGTTACATTAAAAGTCTTCATGCAATAATTTCGGTACTTTGTACTACACTTGCTGGGTTTTCCTTATATAAATCAAAAGAGGATATTCTTGTTTTCTTATATCCGTAATAAAAGAAAACGCTGTGCAATATCAAATAATTTCGAGATATGAATTATAATTTGAAGTTACTTGACTGACCAGCGTACCATTTTCAACGGGAAAGTACAACTTTCATCTTAGTTCCCGTCTATCCCGTTGTTTTAACCAAAATATCAATTTTGTTCCGTTTTAAATATTGGTCAACAGTAAATTATTATTCATAACCTGTATGCATGCATCAATAACACGGATGCATTGTTCAATGCTGTGTATCGATATGTGCAGTGGTGTATGAAAAATGGATGTTGGCAACATTTGAGCGTCTCATATGGTCAGTCTCTTTTGCTTATCTCACTACGCTCCATAGCAAAAATATTTCACGCAAACTACTAGCTGTCGATGTTGAAGAAAAAATGAACGAATGTTCAGTATTTTCCTGTTTAATGTTTCTTTTTTATCTCAATGATGTCAGCCTACAAATGATGTCCTAATTTAATACAAGTGCATACTGACTTATTCATGCAATTCTTATTAATATTGCAGTTAAAACAGTACGGTATTTTGAGACTTTTAAAAAAATATTTATACATGCATCAAGCTGACGGATACTTTTCATTTATTTACATACATTAAATATGTATAACGCGCCAAGT
>NW_027657754.1:0-20380 GCF_964235325.1 Thermobia domestica | reverse complement strand
CGTGAATTACAACAGCCGAAGGATTCTTTGGATTCTTGCTCCCTTTTACACTCCCAATGGGTACAAAACGGTAGTTGTAGAAGACAGTTTTCTTCACTGATTTGTGTTCGACAGCCTATTGTCCCTCTCAAACAAACGTTTTTTTTCTTCTTATAATATTCTTTCTTTTTTTTCAGTAGAGCGGTCCCTATTTGACGTGAAATAGGGAAGTTTTGTCCACATCTCTCCCGCCTGCTCTAACCCATATTTTTCTCTACTCTAATTTGTGTGCTTTCATTCAAAACAGGAAGGGACATATTCAACTTTTGTCTACTTGAATACAATAGTTTTTTGCACATCTGGCTGGTCCTCGTTCCCGTGGACAATTCGTGACGTAGCCTATGGGTCACGCAACAGCAGAGTATTGGCTATTCTTCGTGGTTATATTTGTATCGAACTCGGAGATCAAATAGTAAAACTACTTTCTATTTTTAGAAGAAAATTTAATTTATTATTATTATTATTATTATTATTATTATTATTATTATTATTATTATTATTATTATTATTATTATTATTATTATTATTATTATTATATTTTGGAACGTTGTGAAAGAAAACGCTATTTCTGGACTGTGAAAATGAATTAAAAGAAAGAATAGGAATGATGAAGGAAGCATTGAGGAAGAAGAAAAGTATACTAATGTACTAACAAAACGTGTGAAACTCTTATGTCAATGTACAGTCTTGTCCCCCTTCTCTGGTAAAATTTGATGTAACGCTGCTGGTAGCAAATCAGTAGTTCTTAATGCGAGCCATCAAAGGCGGCGGCAATAGAGCGTCCGCCACAAAACAAATCAATAGTGCTAACTGTTTCAAAGCTTGACGTGGCACATCATATTTTATGTCATTTAAGAAAAATTAATCTCTACTGTAGTTTCAGAAAACACTCGGAATATTTGCCCTCTACCAGAGCAACGACATTGGCGTTGCCCAGAGGCGGCTCGTAGGGGAAATCACACCAAAATAAAAGTTTTTTCGCTTGAAACTAGAAGAAGAAAACTTTCTTAGTGCGCTAATTGTTGTATACAACATTAATACATTAGATAATCTTTATTCCATTCGTTTCAAGAGATAAAACGGTAACTTTTATCAGTGTTATTTCCCTCACAAGCCGCCTCTGTCCTCCCATACTCTAGCAACTTTATCTAGACCTCCCCCATAGCTATAGGTTAGTGTAACGGGAGACTGGAGGATTTTAGAAGAGCCATAGCTCGGAGATTAAGGAGCTATAGCTCGGAAACCATAAGCTGTAGAGAGATGATATTGATGTTGATCAACACCTGAGAGGATAGTAAATATTTTGGTTCCAAATATTAACTGGTGGCCATTGTCTAACTGGCCATTGGTTTGGCCAGTGGCTAGTTGGGTAGTGGCCATCAGTTAATATCGGTACGAAAATGTTTAACATTCTATTAGGGATTGATTGACAGCAATATCATCTCTCTATGACTTACCGTTTCCATGATATCATCTCTCTATGATTGACGAAAAGATAGTTCCGATTTCAGAAGATTTAAGGAGCCAAATCTTGGGAACCGTAAGTCACACAGAGATCATATTGGAGTTGATCAATATCTAAGAGAATGGTGAACATTTTGGTACCAAATAGTAACCGGTAGCTACTGGTTAACTGTCTATTGGCCAACTGGTCATCGTTCCCCAGATATTGGCAAAACTTTTCGAATTTCTCGATATTTAAGAAACAATATCTCGAGAACTATAAGGCTTAGAGATATGATATTTTGTTAATTTTTGCGAGAAAGAGAAGGTGCGGATAAAAAAAAAATACTTCTACATCTAGGAACAATGACAGTTATTCTTCCTGCTTCATCTCTCCATTCTTTTTTAAGTTCGTTCTGACAATGCTCTTGGAGCATTCTCAACTGGTTTATCTTTCCATTCTTTCGTTACCCTAGTAGTTTACTTAGCCATATAAACTAAAGATAAGACACTAACTCTGTATAAAATGGGCTCCTCTACGAAACATGCGTGAAGAAATGGATAAGAATAATTAATTACTGTTTTTTTTTTCTTATTATTAAACATATGTAAGAACTTTTCTTGGAAATAGCTAAGATATATTAGTGAGAACCACTTCAAAATATAACGTAATCTAAAAATTAGTTAGAGTTTCCGGCACGAGATGGCGTTAATGTTACAAATCAATCGCAGTGGGTCAGCCTAACATCATTTGACAGCTGACAGTTGAGGCTAATAAACGTACAAGAAGTGTTGGAATTCATGGAATCAGAGGTAAGGTGCTGCGCCGCAAAGATAATGAACTTTTTTTTTTCAAATTTTACAATTTTATTTCAATAAAGACGCAAATGCTGTGCAGGTCGATGAAGAAATGTATATTGTTTATGGACCAGATACCTTATTATCAAAAGCAACAGCCAAAAGATGGTTCATTCACTCTCGTACTGGAAATTTCGATGTCTAAGATGCTTTTTATAGCGGGCGACAAATCACAAAAAGAAGATATTCTGGCAAAAAATTGAGCAAGACTGACATGTAAAGAGCCACGACATCACCAATTACCTAAACATCCAGCACCAGTGTTAAATCATTCAGAGCAAGTTGGCTGAAAAGTTTTCTTAGCCCTTGGTTGCATGCAACCCACCTTACTTTGATGAATGTTTGGTTGCAGCATATTTTAGAATAACTTTTTCTTAATCGTTCCAGAAATTATTAAGTTACGTTTTCAAAATTTTATACGTAAAAATCATTGTTGGGAATACTTTATTCGGCTAGTGAAAACAGTATTGAAATATGACCAACCGTTCTTGATATAATCGTCACCAAATCGACAAATATACTTATAGATCAAATTGAGAACCTCTCTCTCTCTCTTTTTTTTTTAAGTCGGTTAAAAAGGAAATCTAACAACTAGAAGCCAGATATCCTTTAATCCTTTATTATGATTGAATTATTTACTGAATTTAACCTACGTACTGGTTTATTGTCGCCTAAATCTCTCCATTTTCAACGAGTGAACGACAGGTGCTCTATGTTGAAGCTTTAGTGAACTTTTTTTATTGAAAGAAACAACTATTGATAGTTGAAGAGAGAAAATCTGCGAATGAAGAAAGTGGAAATTGGGAGTCTCAGCAGTAGGCATAATCCTTGAAGAGATACAAGCTACGAATGAGGAAAGTAGAAACCGAAAGTCTCAACAGTCTGAAAATAGTTAGGCCCAATGTCTTCTCGCATAAACTGTTTCTAAGTAGACTGACTACATAATTTAAAATTAAGCACACGTTTAAGACAAATCAGGAAATAAACAAAAGCGCTTTGATTTTTCGGGCTTATTAAGAGTTATTCTGGGCAGCTAATACTGTTTTCATCCAAGAATGGAACATTTTTGTTCAAGGTAAGCAGGAGGGAGGTGGCAGTAAATGTTTCCAGCCAATTATCTCTTGACATTACAAGATATCGTTTATGCTGTGTATGAAATCTTGTAGGAACTTTAAACTGGTGGTCCAAATAAATACACCGTTCTCTCATTTATGAAGATACTACAGAAAACCTCAGTAAACATAAGTAAAACAATAGCAAGTATCCCCCCTGCAAAAAAAAAAAAAAAAAAAAAAAAACTATCGAACGTACCATTTACTTTCCATATGTATTACCGTTTGGCTGTTTTGGAGGAGTTTAACACACATTTCCAGTACCGAGGAGACCATATGCGACGTGAATATACAGCTTAATGTAAGATCCAAACCACATGAGAACAGATCGGGAATAGAACCCGGGTCTCTTACATCGGGGGCAGCAATGCTAACTATAAACTGAAAGAGCGTTATTATTTACAGTAGATTTCATAGAACAAATTTCGATAATCATGTCTTTCTCTTGTGTTTACTGGTCTTAACTGAACACCAAAGTTTACTGAAGTTTACTGGACTCACCTGAATTACTTGTAAATTAACGTTACACAGCAGTATCCACTAGCAGAATGCATGTTCTTCGCGCGGGAAGAATAAGGTTCTTGGAAGATAATTGAATATATATCCGTGTGAAGGGGGGATACGGCGGCTCAGTGGTACAGCGTTCACCTCTGGTGCGTGGGATCCCTGGTTCGATACCAGCTCGCGCCAAATCAACTTCGTGGTATACAAACACTGTTCTCTTGTTTCCTCATTAAAGTGACCATTCAGTCCCTTTTCTCGTCATAAGAGTCACTTCTCGTACAATTCGCATCTTTTCATCAGCCTAAGATACACTGGAATAATTCTACAAGATTATGCACCTAATAATTTCGGAAATTTGAGAAAATATTCAAACCTTTCTTATCCATCTTAAGTGTACCATCTGTAGTGTTAGGTACAAAGAGATTATTAACAATTTTAAGGTTATAGGAAATAATAGTTTCAGAGATCTAGTGAATATCGAGGTGTTGCATTTTGCAGAATTTCCTCTTATCTACACCCTACGGTATAAGAACAATACAAGGCTCTACACCTAATAGTTTCAAAGATGTAGTGATGAGTGAACGAGTGAGTGCGTAAAGTTTATTGTTATACATAGATTTAACAAGTACCAGTGTCACATGTACAGCACAAGAAGTAGATTGGTTTGTATGGAGTAATAATGATAAATTAATATTGAAACCGGAATTTGTAGTATGTTTCTATCACTTCCGTTTTTAGTAGAGAGATTAGAGTGGTTATGTAATATATTCTTGGGACACTTAATTGGTTGCAGAAAAAAACTTCTCGGTATCTATTACCGTTTCCACTTTATAGTGAACAATGTTAAAACCGGAAGTGGTTGATTTCTGCCACTTCTGTCTTGAATAGAGAGTCAAGGGAGAATATGGTACCATTTCTTAGAATGCTAATCGATTACAAAAACCCGTTTCTCTTCATTTCTTATTGTTTTTGTTCTGTGTAGATCGGTGGCTCTCAACCTAATTCCTTTCACAATCCCCATTTTATTACGTCTTGCTAGTGACCCCTTATAATTTCTGTTTTGTAATAAGCTCATGTCGGATTTTTAATATACTTATTGCGGAGATCTCACGATATCCATCTATTTCTACAATAGTAGAATCCATTTCTTGTAGATAGTGAATACAGTAACTTCCCTAAAATCAAATGGATTAAAACCAACTTTGGTCATTTCATTCAAATTACAAATGAAATGAAATCTTTAAGTTTTACGTCCCACGATTATGCCGGCTAGGCTAAAGGAGACGGTGATGATTAGAAATGAATGCAATGGTGAAATATAGAAAGTGGGAAGAAACAGGAGAACCCCGAGAGGACCCACGCATACAGTGTTTGTCCACCACAAAGAGTTCACTCGGCGCGAGCTGGGATCGAACCAAAGGTGAACGCTCTACCACTGAGCCACCTTATATTACAATTATCGAATCCGATCCGTCATACTGTTTCAAAATGGAGGCCGTTTGAAAATTGTAAAACTTAATAACTCACTTAATTTTAGGTCATATGATAAAAAAAAATAAAGTGATTTATAATTTTGGTCAAAAAACTTGAACAGTTGTTAAAAAAGTTACTGAGTATTTTTAAATGACTTGATAATGTGCGTTACGAAGAATGAGCCGGACACTGCCGCACTAGTGAAATCATATTGTGCTTAGGTATGTCACTAGCTTTGAATTTTAATTATATGTAGGTTTCGTTGCATTTGTACTTTGCATTTTTCTGGTATTTCAATATGCAGTTCTCATTAGTTTCATATCGTACCATCTTTCATTTTAATTGATTTTTAAACAACTCTGCACCAGTTGAAAATATTTATAAATAGTAGACCCATTTTTTGTGGTTCTTAACAGTATATATAAAAATAAAAATATGCATATCAGAACAAAATTCAAAATTATATTTAAAATATTTTCCGGTATTAGATTCTAATCATATTTATCTCTTCCACTTATCTTCGCGACCCCCTGAAACTCTCTCGCGACTCCCCTAGGGGTTACGACCCCTAGGTTGAGAAACCCTGGTGTAGATCAATAATGAAACCGGAAGTTATAGTGCATTTCTATCATTTCTGGTTTTAGTATATTCATAATGATGACTTAGGGATGGACATGAAATGTATTCTTAGGGCTTTTAATCGATCACAGGAAACCACTTCTCGCTATCTATTACAGTTTTTGCTATATAATGATCAACATTAAAACCGGAAATGGTTGAATTCTATCATTTCTGGTTTAAATATATCTTCCATCAACAAACTCTATTCCTAAACGAACGAACCCTTTACATCCTGGCCAAAGTTGAATATGATCCATCAAGTACTTCTTTATTATTATTATTATTATTATTATTATTATTATTATTATTATTATTATTATTATTATTATTATTATTATTATTATTATTATTATTATTATTATTATTGTTATTATTATTATTATTATTATTATTATTATTATTATTATTATTATTATTATTATTATTATTATTATTATTATTATTATTATTTGGTCTCCCGGACGGACTGACACATGAACAGAGAGTAAATGAGAGTTTAGTAAAGGACGCTCCTTAAAAATTGAAAGTTGTTTATGAGTAGTCTGCATATTTTCAAATAACATTTCGTTGTAGGAGCATACCAACGCACATATAATCCTTACAAAAATAACCCTTCTCAGAAAATGCTCATTCATAAAGAGATGTTTCTGTCTGTTTATCATGCTCAGCATTGCCATACAGTAAGTAATTTATTTCCGCATTGCGTACGCATTCTACTTTTTAAGCCACAAAATACACAAGTCTTTAATAAAAAAAAGAAAAAATACAGCTGTTATAATAATAAAGAAATGTTGTCCCAGGTGTTTCTTAACGTAAGGACAATAAACTACAAAGAGCGTGTGAGATACTTGTGAAAACTTAGCACACATACTGCTCATTTTAAAGTATATATTATGTACTGCTTTTAAGACTACAACTAAATAATATTATTCATAATAATGTAATTATACCTATAAACTGTAGTGTCTTGTAAATACTTTTTAAAGTATGTTAAACCATCTACTTGTATTCAGCTATTAATGTTGTGTAATAATATCACTAAGGTGTACATATTATTTTGTCATTATTCATATATATAGGGTGTGTTGTAAGTTGCTTGATATAAGTGGAGTTGAAATGTATTATTTATCATGCATGCATGAAATTATTACAAGATGTACTCAAGCTGTATTCAATTTACGTTACTCAAAGACTTTTCCACAAATTTCAATGCACAAATTACGTCTTCCAACCACAGGCATTCCCTTTCCCTTTAGGTATGCTAGGAATGTCTTGCCAACATTTATGCTTAAATGCCATCGGGATTTGTCACTAATAATCGCAACGACTCCAAAATTATGGATAACAATCACATTAATATTGGCCGTTTTCGATTATTTTTACATGTCTCCTCCTTTTCACTCCCCTAGAAGTGCTAGGTGTATCTTAACCCCTATTTTTTTTTTTTAAATTGTAAGTTATATGTGTACCAAGTTTGGTTTACATTGCTGCAGGTACTCTGAGTTACACTGTAACATGCTCACATACAGTGGCGTATTTAGGGGGGTGGCTTCCGGGCTTAAGCCCCCCCGAAATCTTACTTAGTATAGTAAAGTAAATGAAATATCTTGCAGAATTTTCACATTTCCAGGCAAAGCCCCCCCGAAAATTAGCAAAGCCCCTCCCGAAACAAAATCGTACATACGCCACTGCATATACGTACCTTTTTATATAGACAAATGTCTCCTTTCTCCCTTTAATCAGAAATTCTCTGAATCGAAGGAACATGGATCCATTTATTTCTAATGAATTTATATACCAATTTTCATCTTTTTAACTGGATGAGTTCGTGACATACTTAACTTTTCGCATGAACTATGGCTCCCCTTAGGATATGGATTTTAATATCATATGATCCTTGAGGGTGGCTAAGGTAGATATTACTAATGTATAGTATCATTTCAATTAGCTTAGCAGTTATTGAGTGATGCTACCAGACAGAAACTCACATTCGCTTTTATATAATAGAGGATGTACGTAACGTAGGGGAACAATAGAAAAATGCAGAGATCTTATTAAACGCTTGCACGGACATGAGTTGGGAAGTAAATGCAGAGAAACTAAATACATAGAAGTTTGCCGGGATCGTAATACTGTAAACTATAGATACGTCAAAATATCAAATAATACTTTCGACAAAATAGATACTTTAAAACATTTAGGATCAAAGTTAACTGAACAAAACCATTCAAAGCAGGAAAATCGTGTTATTATTAAGTGCAAAATCTTTTGTCGTCGCGAATTCTGTCTAGGAATTTGAAGCCTAAATCGTATATAAAACGATAGTCATGCCTGTTATGCTGTATGGTTGTGAAACATGGTCACTTACTATCAGGGGTGTAGCCAGCAGGTTTAAGTAGGAGGGGCCCGTCATTTATGAAGGGGGGCAGCTACAATGTACAAAACCAAAAAAATGGGTTGCAGCGAGTGTTTTTGAGGCCTGAAAAACTGGAAAATAGTGGTTTCCTTCCGGAAAACTAAAAACACTGTTTTAGCTTATTATTATTATTATTATTATTATTATTATTATTATTATTATTATTATTATTATTATTATTATTATTATTATTATTATTATTATTATTATTATTATTATTTGCTTTTTCTCCATAAATTATATTCCTGGTAGTTTTTATTGTTTAATCAAGAACTACTGCCCCGGACCAATCATTACACCTTTGTGCATAATTTTTCAATTTAAGACCTTGTATACAGAGTCTATCTATATAGATAACCAAGAAAGTTATATCGCTTTTTCACCCACCACCTTCGAACATCGATATCACCTGGGGCTAAGACTACCTGGAAGATCAAAAATAGTCCCCATCGGCATCGATGACCTTCTGCCAGCGTTCTGGGAAGTCGTGGATTCCATCGCGGTAGAACTTCGTGGGCCGTGAAGCGAAGAAGGCATTTTGTATCTATACTAGGGATTTGAACTGGCGTCCTCTAAGGTGATTGTCCAAGGAATGGAACAGGTGATAATCGTACGGTGCAATGTCAGGGGAGTATGGCAGATCCAATAGTGTTTCCTGTCCAAGGTGTAGAATGGTGTCCCGTGCCATCCTTGCCATCTGGAGCTTAGAGTTGTCTTGTAACAGGAGGACCCCTTTACGATTCAAAAATGCCGGCTCCAGAGTATTGAGTTTTTCTTGAACACTGCTCAACTGCTGACCGTACATAGTTGCATTAATGCTCTGACTATCTGATAGCAGTTCCCGATGTCTGGATTTGGCTGTTTTAGAACCGGTTCATGGATGCTACCCAATGATGACTTCACCGTGGAGTTTCGCGCAGGACCCACTTCTCATCATATCTCAACACCCTGTCGAGAAATGGATCCTTCCTCAGACGAGACAGCAAAGAAACACAGGTGTCTGCTCGCGTTGTCTTCTGGCCGGAGTCAAATCATGTGTGACCCATCGACCCAACTTGTTGTGCTTCCCAACTTGATGGAGGTGCTGCTGAATGGTTTCTCCACTCACACTGGATTGTAGTCCCAGTTCCTCACATGTCTGGCCACTGTTAGCCTCAATTGCTGACTGAAGATCTTCATTTTGTACATGTGTTGGTCTTCCGGCATGTGATGCGTCTTCGAGTGTTTCGTCACCGTCCTTAAACTTGTTAAACTATCACTGCACTATCTGCGTAGTCACGACACCCTCACAAAAGGCTTGGCATATCTTTCGCCCCACTGCAGCGGCGTTTGACCACAGTTCGAACTTGTACAGCATACACTCCCTTATGACGCTCTGTGGAGTTCCCATGTTCACTCTGTCTTTATGCAAGTTCACGTTCTAACTGAACTGCCACAACCAGGTAGTATGTTAGATGTACTCACACCAACAACTGATCTTCGCCTTACCTCTATTCGCATTCAACTGACGGTGTAAGGGCCAATTGAATACAGAGTTCCACAAAAATCGACAGGATATTTTTGTTACCTTTATACATAAGACTGATTTTCTTTGAAATTGCACTTAATTTCTTTAAGATTTCCTGACAAAAATATTTATTATTCGTGACTAAAAAACATTATTTTATTAACAGCTAAATCTCACTTTCTATTTTACACCAAGTAGCATTAAAAAGAGGGAATGAAATACAAACTGAATGAAAACGTTATTTTTCACCAAATTTTCCATCTGATAAAAATGTTTTTTCTTTAAAAAAAACACTATTTACATATAAAAAAATATAATGTACTTACTAATTAGTTTAGTGCCATTGTTTAATTGTAGTATCTTGTTAAAACGTTTGACGTCAAACTGTCAAATATAAATCGCAGTAAACTGTGTAATTTGCTGTCATAAGAAAGTATACCGTGTAATTTTCCGATACCATACCTACTATTTTTCGATAGGTATGGTAAAATAATATTTTTCCATACTATTTTACGGTAAATTATTAATTATATGTAAACTTTAAAGCTGGTCATTTGGGGGGCCTGTCCCCGTTGCCTCCCGTGGCTACACCCCTGCTTACTAGTATGAGGGAAGAACATATATTGAAAGTATTTGAGAATTAAATCCTGAAACGAATATTCGGGCCCAAGAGGAACGAGAATGGGGAATGGCGGAAACTTCATAGCGAGGAACTGCATAGTTTATACCGTTTACCAAACATTGTTAGGGTCATCAAATCTAGGAGGCCCAGGTGGGCAGGGCATGTATCCAGAATGGAAGAGGGTAGGTAGCCAAAATGGAACGCTTTCGAAGTTTTTACCGGAAATCCAATCGGAAAATGTCCATTAGGAAGACAGGCGCAGATGGACAGAAGTCAATGAGAGTTTATGTGAACGCGGCATTGAACCTCCGGGTTGTGTATGTCTGTCTGAGAGAAAGAGTTTAGAGATTTATTAAATTACCAAATTACCAGCTACATCCTTTTTTCTAAAAATTTCGTTGGTTAAATAGCTTGTAGGAACGTAAAGAAAGGTAAAATTACCTAAGGGGTCTGACATTCCGGTTGATTTTTCCTTTTTCTTTCCTTTTATCGCCCCATTAACAATATTTTTTATACATATCTTCGTCTTGTTTTTTTTTCTAATAAAAAATAATTAAGCGTATTTTTATCTTTAGAATCTAACAACATGAAGCAACGTAGACTGGGTAACATTAAATCATCTACGTTTCCGGGGATTCCTGTGGGGCAGCCCTTCTAGGAACTTGACGAATACCGCCATGGTTGTCGTGCGTTTAGTGACTGAACGAATAACGTTTCATTGACTAAGCAATTCTCTAACCCCGCTTTTCATCATCCCTTCAAAGCTAGAAAAAAAAAAATGCTGCTTGGGGCATGCACGCTCTGAAAAAAAAAAACCGGGAGAAATAAGATGATGTCACTCTCTCACTCACTCACCCGTTTTAAATGACCCGCACAGTTTGCAATGAACCATGCGTGTTAAGAAATGAACCATAGAGGCCCTTGCTGTCACTTGTATGTAAAAATCTCAGCTATTTGTGTGAGAAGAAGAGGAAAAATTGTTCAAGTTGACATCTTTTCTTCCTGCTTTTTTCCAACAAATTCTGTAGAGATTTTTACATAACTGCGCCTTTCATCAGAGATTAAGTTGGTCGCATCCAGAAGTGACGTATTGAATAAAATCTAATGTGCATATAATAAGTTAGTAAGACGACGATATATTACTTTTTTTTTTATTCATGACGCACTTTTATGTGTCATTAAAGATAATAAATCTAGAATACAAAAGATGGTCTTATTTTTCGAATCATTTATCGTTATGTAAAAGTACCACCAAGAAGTACCATATAAGTAGTAACATTTACTTAGATTTTCTTGCGGCGGTATACAATTTTAAAGAGGACATTTATTTATTTAACAATCACCAGATATAGCTCAGAGGTCATTTATTTAATACTGGATATCTAACAACATTAACAAGGGAAAGGATTTGGAAAAGGTATCGGCAAGGGCCTGTTTAGTAGGTACCATCCCGGCATTTGCCTGGTAGGACTGAAGAAAACCCTGGAAAACTCCAGTCAAGATGATTGGCAGCGAGAATCGAACCCACGACCTCCCGAATGTGAAACCAACCCTCTACCACTTGATATATTATAGTGTGGTCCAAAATCAAAAGCAAAAAATCAAGTTCAATATAATCCTCCACATGGCTATTTTGTTCCTCTAGTCATAAGCTACTTACCTTCTAAATTTCAGCCATATTGCTCAATACTTATAGGTCGCTCCATTTTAAACCTTTTTGTTCATATAGTATTACGAATGGTCTAATGCTAGAATATTTGGGAGGTTTACGCTAGACCGTTCGCAAAAATATAGCGAATCCTAACTCCATATATACTCGTTTATTCGTAAATTTACGGTAAATGTATGCTGCACTATAAAAATATTAGGTGGGTAATGGGTATACTCCCCATTATATTCTTGTACACTATCTTATAGGTATCAATACTACAACGTAATTTAACACAGTCACTGAGCTAATAACTGAATAGATATAAGTTCGTAGCTTTTAATATGATCACCAGATGGCGACAGGAGTAATAATAGTTCATGAAGCTCCACTTGCCAACCGAGCTCCACTCAATGGTATTAATTTTTTTGTCAGTTCAGAAAACTTACCTAGACGAATCTACTTCCAGTTATACATATGCATCATTTTCAAGACATCTCCTGCTTTTTGTCCAAACATTTATCAGGATTAGCACTTTTTGATGACAGAGTATCAAAAGAAACAAAGGAAAAGATGGTTTAAAGCCTGCAGCGGCCAACGTTACCGAATATTCCACGACGAATGAAGCAGACAAAGAAACCCAAAGAACTCAATTTGGAGGATCTAGTAACAGAGTGAACACTGTCAGTATGTGATATTCTAATGGAAAAAGGCAAAGAGAAGTCTCAGTCTATTCTCAAACAAACTCCAAAACATTGGCGAGATAATTCTCTTTTCCAGAATTTTGCGAATTATCAAAACAAATGGCTGTGTTGAATGATGTAGCTGAAATATGTATAAAACTCATCCAAAAGTATAACAAAGCCTTGACAAAAGATGAGGAACAGAAGCACTTTATTCTTCGATTGGTTGGAAACCATCATACAAATTTTCCTGCTCCACTGGTGAAAGCGTTTTTGTAAATTGAGAATACAAATAGTGACACTTTTTCTAAAAATTTTGACAACTGAAAAAATGACAAAATGGAGCAAACTGTAAATATGATTTAACTGTACTCAAATTTTGTTTGTTCGTTGTATACATCAGAAGGAATCAAATAAGCCTTGTGGATGCCCGACCACCGTTAGTTTTGTGTTTTGCACCACCCTAATATATATGAAATGAAATCTTTGAGTTTTACGTCCCACGGTTATGCCGGTTAGGCTAAAGGAGACGATGATTATGAGAAATGAATGAAATGGTGGAATGAAGAAAGTGGGAGAAAACGGGAGAACCCCGAGAAAACTCACGCACACGGTGTTTGTCCACCACAAAGTTTACTATGCGGGGGCGGGGATCGAACCCGGGACCCCAAGCACCAGAGGTGAACGCTCTACCACTGAGCCACCGCGTGTGGGCTGCTATATATTGCTGAAGGGAGTTAAACACCGAATCTCCTTTGTATACGCCACTGTTTCCCTGTGTACTTTTACATAATCATGGAAGTATTAAACAATAAATCATAGAACGACTTTTCCTGAAAAAATCATTACATCATTGGATTTTTTCTTGTCCACATTTACCTATACTACATTCTTGCGTGTATAAATCCCCATGAAAGATTATAATAAACTCATCAGATACCTATCATAGTCTCGGTTCTGGCTGCCTCCAAGTTTTTACCTTCTAGATACGCCACTCTCCATGACCTGTATTATTTGTAATATTTATGAACAATCTTCCTGAATAAAAAGAAAAATCTGGTAAACTGTCAATGCTGATGATAGACTTTTGTACAAAAGCTATAAATCATTGTAAAGAAATTTCAACTTCAATAAGATATGAGTCAAGTAATGCCAAAATAACTTCCTAGATGTAAACATTAGTAAATATGAACTCAAGATTTACAAAACACTAAGAAGATAGCTATAAATATTTTAAATTAATATGCGATTCGAATTTTACATTCGTAAAACTCAAAGATTTCATTTCGAATTTTACATTTGAAACCCACATTGACATCATTATAAGTTATATGAACAGAAATCCTTGAATCATTCTAAGAATTAGTAGAGAGTTTGGTAAAATAGCTACATTGCAGAATTGTATAAGATCTACTTAGTTTCTCCAAAACTGAATATGTGAGATGAGAAATAAATGTTTTCTTATCTCATCTTGTCTCAGATCCCGAAAAGCTTTTTCGCCACTCATTTCATCTCGTCTCGGATCTCGAAAAGCTTTTTTGTCACATGTAGTTTCGTAAATCTATGTACAAAATTTGTGTCCTGATTTTCCTCTTAATTCCATCGAGAAGTTATCAGAATTCTTCCGCGCAACGAAAAGTCCACGAAAGATGTGATAGAACATTTAAACCACATTTATTATTGAAATATATTGTGTAATGACTGTGTTTATTTAAACGTTGATAAATGTCTTTCATTATATTCGAAGACTAACTTTATTAATTTACAGTTTTACACTATGAATCATGTAATGGTACAATACAGAGTAAAAAATGGTTGTGTTAATTCAACTCAAATTTGCACAGGACAGTGGTTCCAGCGTGACTACCACTATCCGGCGTTAATTCTACACAGACCCCGCGATGTTGGTGTTTAACGCAAGGTGTGTGTTACGTTTTTAACACACAATCGGTATTGAGCGGGTTAAATTCGAATCTGTGTTAGTGCTTTCGGTGTTGATTCGACACCATATCAGGGTAGGAAGTGTGGGAAAAGTGTTGAGTGTTACTTGTGGCGCTGTTGCACCAATACGAAGAAAGTAACAGAGTGTGTGGTGTGTTAATTATTTTGTGTTAATATTACACCATGTAAAGTATCAATATAACACAGTCCCTGTGTTATTTCAACATCATTTCCTTATTATTTCAACACAAAATCTGTGTCAGAATTCAAGGTCAAAGCCGTATAAGTAACACCGTTTTGGTATTACTTCAACACTCCCTGTGTTAAAATTCAAGGTCATACCACGAGATTAACACCGTTTTTGGTGTTAGTTCGACTCCAGTTCTGTGTTACTACGACACCTATTTCCGTGTTGAAATAACTCCGTGTGCGGTGTTGATGGAACCACTATTCTGTGTAGGAAAAGCTTGTGGCGTGCATGATTACGATTACCGAAGATTCTACTTTTAAAATAAGAATAGTAAACTACAGAGCACTTCATTTAGAAAATCTTCATATACTTTTTGTCGTCCTCCCCAACATTTATTGTGAAGTATTTCTTCATGGTTCGAAACACAACCTTCACAAATATCTTGTTCAAGAGTGATAGGAAACTCTTAAAGCGACAGAACTTTCTTGGTTACCTTTATATATCTCACAGGACATAATATGTTTCGTATAGAGAATATTGTGTTTTTTCATATAGATACATAGCGTCTATATTAAACTTAGCGTCTATATTAAGTTTTAATATCTCAAGTTCCGGAAGTCGGAATGTCAAAATTCCTTCAGATTCGTGTTCCTTGTGGTCTAATTTACAAAATATATAAAAATCAGGTGGGGTCCAGTTTGCTTCCCTGCAGCCTACTTTTCAAACGAAACTGAATTTTCCAGAGGGTACGTTTTACTTCAAACTGAGTTCTGTCCTGGCTAACAAACTGAAATTTGCTTCTATAAGAGTCTTTAAAGTGATACTTGAAATTGTCGTTCGGCATTCTTGTAGCTTATGAAGGGATGAATAATTCAAGTATTTTCTATGTTTGTCACAACATCTACAAACGAATATTCATTCGTATAGAACCTCCAATGCATTACATTAAAAACACATGAACTGCACAAAGAAAACCATTGTGCATTAGAGCAGATCTCTTATTAGCAAATGGCCCTGCACACGCGCAATGTTCAGATAGCCCACAGCCTGAGCCTAAGCGCGAGCCCAAATTTAACTCAATCGCGATTGAGATTGTCAGAGGTGTAGCGGTTTACGTTGAATATACCAACACTTTATCAAGTAAGTCGTCTTAGATTTTTCTCCAATCCCAAAAAGCGGGTAGTTTTTCGTGATTAAGATTTTTTAAGCGAGGTACGAATATAGAACCTGAAAATCGGATGGCATCCGCTAAAATCTTAATCACTCAGCTACCCGAATATGGCAACACTCAGCTAAACAGAAAATAAGGTATATCCCTATTTAAGATCACTACATATGCAACTCATGAAATTCAATTTCAAATCTCATCCACTTAGACTGAAATCTTTTATATTATTATTACTCTTTCCCTTTGTTTTTAAAAATAGCACTGCCACTCTTTCTTTTGTTAACAAAAAAGCACCACCTCCCTTTCCTAAAAAAAAAAAAGAAAAAAGAAAAGAAAAGAAAAGTAAAGAAAGAAAGAAAACCTAGATCGCAATACACAATTTTATTGTTGATTTGTTGCCACTCCGATAAATGTGAATGTTGTGGTTTTGCATGTGTTGACTATCGCAAGTCCCAGATACCTGCAATAGTTTATACGTGAAGGAAACACCGATTATGTTTTATTTTGTATCTGTTTACTTCCCAATAACGATAGCCGTGCCTCTTTGCGAGAAACTGCAACTTATTATTTTTATTTTGCCAATTGTAAAAGTATACTCAACAAGAATTTCCCTACACTTAAAGACATTTTAAGAAAAATACCTTCTTTCCCCTCTGCAAGTTTTGAGCATTTTTTCCCTACGCCGAGGGAAATTTCTCTCCATCTGGCAACTGTGAGCCGAAGTGGGGAAAGATTCTTTGCTCTTTTCTCGTTGTTACTTGATATTATTAGTGCTGTCGAATTTTTGTGACATTTGCGGTTTTCGGTTTTTGAGAAAACTAGCTTTCTGAAAACCGAAAACCGCAAATGCGGTTTTCAAAACCGAAACCGAAAAAGCCAAAACCGATTTCGACAGCACTAGTAGTCACGTTGGAATCACTGCCCTGTGTTAAATTTGAGTTGAATTAGCACAACCATTTTTTACTGTGTAAGAAGTCAAGATTCAAATAATTATCATAACTACCACATGAATGTCAAAATAGTTGCAGACCGGATTATCATTAAGACTCTTCTCTTTACACTTCCACCGTCCATGTTCACCAAAATATTTGCAAAAGTCTACAGTTTTCATTATTATTATTATTATTATTATTATTATTATTATTATTATTATTATTATTATTATTATTATTATTATTATTATTATTATTATTATTATTATTATTCCTCAGTACAATGTTATAGCATAATATCATCTGCATAGATAGTAAATAACATTAAAATAACATTATCATTTGCGCTGAATAGCATATTATCGTCAGCGTATAGAATGGATTACAGACTAAATAGCTAAATATTTTATTCGGTCTTAGATGTCGGAGCTGAATTCTTGCACTTAATGAGGAACTAAATCCTAAAAGAGACAGATAAAAGCTAATATCTGTCCATTTTAAATAAAATATTCTCCTTACGAAGATGTTTATTATAGCCAATGTATTATTGTACACCTTAAATTCATTTTTATCGCTTAATATTTGCAAAATTATACTCTAACGACTGAATGATTGTTGAAGTTAGCTTCTATGCTGTTGTATTTAAGAGGATACATTAGCATGTACAGTGTATATATCTTCTCACAATCAACATGTAAGGTATAAGGATGTGCCTACGTAGTTTATGACCGTACCGCAAAAATTTCATGAGTTAGTATAGCAAGCGGTTTCTCTGTAAGTTGTGTAATCTCTTTTGTTTGTCAGTCATGACGAGCGGCGTACTTTTCTAACCATGTAAAGTACACGTATATCTTCTCTTGTCATGAGTGAAATATGTTACTCACCATCTTTTGCTAAGACACTACGTTAAGGAGAGGGTTTATTGGTTTTATATTGTAAAAACAGCTCTCTGTTTCAGCTTCCTGTGAAGCTGGAATACATAAACTCTACATAAATAGATCCATCACACCAACATGAATGATTTTCTCGTATAGAAATTTATTTACTGCAGGAATCTTGCGACCCTTCAAAATGCGCATCCTTGTTTAAAGATCGAAAGATTGCTTAGTTAAAAAAAAAAAAATACATTTTTAAAAAATATATTGAATTGATTATAGACTTGTATGATATTGAAAGCAAATCCAAACTATTTTTTTTTTTTCAGATTTAGAGGTATCCTTAATGTTATTGATGATTGCAGTCAAATGTAGATTAACAGATATAGACGTATTATCTTTCTGTAATACTACTGAGTAAGGCTATATAAATCCACTCACTTGCGGAGCTACCACCCACGCGGGAGTATCAAATCTAGTTAAGTTTTAGGCTATTGGAGAAAGCGTACCCTCTGTAGCGAACGCGGCCAAAGTGGCTATTCAGTAATTTTACTTTTACCAGATGTGTAAATCATACTGTGAGCCAGTCAGGTTTTCCAGGTCTTTTTGCCAGGTCCAGGTGTGTAATAGCAGAGTTCCAATACTCTGCACAAACCATCTTCTAAGCAGCTGTTTCTTGCTGCAATCCCTTTGTCTGGCAACACGTCTTTCCGTTTTTTTTTCTCTTCCTTTTGAAGTCTTTTAAACAGCAGGCGGTCTGTTGTTCCGACCCGCACCAAATACGCTCGAGCTAACGTTTTCTCAGCGATTTTATTGCTTTCGCGTTTATGATTAGCCATCTACATTTAAATACCTGGCCATGGTCAGTGTATTCCAAGAGTACGCATGAGCAATAAATACGCTTTGTGATGGCCTCAAATAGCCGGGTACTAAATGCTTACAGGGGGTAATGCTTTCTCAAATAGCCTAAGACTTATATAGCTGAAGCTTGGGTTTTGTGGCCACAAAAATGTAAGAAAAATTTTATTGATTCGCCAAAGAGGTAGTTGTCCGTACTAAATTAAATTGTTAGATTAAGGACGTCTAGGGAGATTCGTCTAGAACTTCTCATATACAGTATACCGTTACAACTGAACTGGTGTTTCTGTTTTCTTTTCTTTTTTTCTTTTTTACCTATTAGCCTACCTGGCATAGGACCTTTCGACGGAGAATGCAAATCAATTTTAATATTCTGTTTCTCATGTAGTTTTAAAATATTTGAAACTATTAGGAGTGCCCATGAGAAAAATAATATTTATGCAAAATCTTTAAAAGTAAAGAAATGCGTGAAATATATAATGACCAGTAATGCCTTCTGCCGATTCTCGGGCCAGTTGACATGCCCGATTGTCGCACGAGAAAGGTAAGGTTAATTCAAAAATACTAAGATGTGAAAGATATGCGACCTTGAGACAGGAAAGACGGTTGGGTTGCCTATCTCACATCCATTCGGCTTATTATTTCTAACTTTTGCGTAAATTTAAATCCCCTATGCCCCCTCGAGTCGAAAATCGAAAAGATAGTTTCTATATTACTAGATCTGGTGAAAACCTGTGTACATAGTTTGATGGCTCTAACTTGTAAGTGACTCTTTTCTATGCGAAAATCTGATTATATATACATCATACAAGCAGGCACACAGACACATATTAACACACACACACACAAACGCACACACACACAACATGTATTGAGAGCCTTGTCTGGATTACTGTATTTCACCAACGCCTTCATTACTATACGCACAGTTTCCTACTTCCCTCCCTATTTTTCCTTCTACCATGCATTGTATCGTGTCCTTTCAAATACACTTTTATGCAAATAGTTTTCCCTGTGTTTTTAATTAAGTGCAGATCTTTTCTTTAATATTCCCATTCAGTAGATTTCTTTTTTCTTCTAAAAAAGTTATTTTTCGATTTTCTTAATACCAACATTCGATTAAGTCCCTTAGTTGTCTTTAGTCATTTATTTGAAATGATCAGGTATATATATATATATATATAAAAAAAGTTCTGAGTGAGTTGGTGAGTGACTCACTGACTGATCAACGCCTAAGTCAAACCGCTTAAGCTAGAAACTTAAAATTCGGACAGGGCATAGGATTTGTGATGTAAAGCCCTTAGGGAAAAGTTTTGGAAATTTGACGGGAAAAGGGAGGAAGAGGGGTGGTAAATATTATCTTAAAATGCCCATATCTTTAAATCTCTAAAGCTTAAAGGAATGAAATTTTGAATTTCTTTCTCATTTAAAATAATTAGACAAATCTTTCAGTGTTTATATATTTTATATATATATATATATATATATAT
>NW_027657753.1:0-20411 GCF_964235325.1 Thermobia domestica | reverse complement strand
CAGCTGTTACCCGCCATGAAGTGCTATCTATAACCAGTCAAACCTGGTTTTAGTTCGGTGATGCGTGGGCAGTACATTTATCTGTTTCTTTTTTTTTTCTGATTTTATACACTAGAGTACGTTGTTCACAAAAACACTTAAAATACGCAATGTCACAGGTAATCGCACTCTGAGCCAACGAGCATCACAAGGACGCGTGCGCGGTCACGGTGTTTCAATGGTAGAGTGCTTACACCTCCCGGCCAAGTAAAAAAATGAAATGAAATCTGAGTTTTACGTCCCACGGTTATGCCGGGTAGGCTAAAGGAGACGGTGGTGATGAGAGATGAGTTAAATGGTGGAATGAAGAAAGTGGGAGGAAACGGGAGAACCCCGAGAAAACCCACAAGCACGGTGTTTGTCCACCACAAAGTTCACTTGGCGGAAGCTGGGATCGAACCCGGAACCCCAAGCACCAGAGGTGAACGTTCTACCACTGAGCCACCACGCCCCCAACCCGGCCAAGTAAGTTTGTGATAAACAGCATCGTGTCCGTGAGTTGGAAAATGAGTTTTTTTCGAGGTACTCCCGTTTCCCCCACATTCTCATTCCACCCAGGAGGTAAACGTGAGGGGGAGGCGGGCTGACGGGATTCCTCCACGTCCAGAAAATATGTATGGCGTCCCTCCACTTCCTGAAAATAACAATGGGCAAAGATAGAAACAGGGGATGGTGTGTCATGTGTCCCCCTATATTTTCAGATCCACTTTTATCCCTGATTCCACCCATTCTTCCATCATCATACACTTCTTTTAATCATCCGTCTCCTATAGCTTATAGGGCTATAGTAAACGTGGGAAGTTAAACTAAAGGGTTTCATTTCAAAAGTACGCGTGCTAAATCATTCGACACAAGGAAATCATTTATACCAATTTCCAAGCTCATAAAGTATTAAGTCCAACATTAGGTCACGCATCCAATTTCTTCAAGCATATAGGAACGTCCAAGTGAACAAAATTAAAAGAAAGAAAGAAAGAAAAAGATATTCATGAACTGAATACGCAAAGAAACAAGACTCACTTCTTTTTGTTTCTAAACGGAAATCTCCACCCACACTTAAATCAACAAAGAAAAGAAACCACACATTCGAGCTTGCGGTTTTGGCATTAGGGAAGATGGTCTGTTATGTTTCCGTAGAGACAGATATTTTCTTCAATCTCACCTTTAAAAAAAAAAGAGGAAGGTGAAGAAGGGTAAAAGCAGGGGGGGGGCGAAAGAGGAAGATGACAGACAACTCAGGGGTCAAGTACTGACCTTCCTCGGGAAGAATACGATGACGCGAGTAGGCCACGTGCCAACAAACGAAACTTACCGAAGCTAACCGAAAATGGTCAGAGGTCAATGATCGGAAAGAGTGAAGAAGTTTGTTCTTTTGGTTTGGACGATCGGTCTTCGAGTAAGCACTCTCGGGTTCTTTGGCTGCAGCCAGAAAGAAAAACTGCACCATCATTTCTTTCTAGGCGTAAAATACACATGATGCGAACTTTGTATTGTTGTGTACAATTATAAGGCGTTAGGGACTGCTTCTGCAGCTGTTGCGAAGGACAAACGAAAAAAAAAAAATCTATTTGTTTCACTTTGCATCACCTTCCAATTCGTGTTATTATCAACTGAAAGGACATTGGTCGGACTGAAAGGTTATTAATTAGGTCTGAAGACTGAATTAATATTCCTTCGATATAAAGTGTTCTGGCTTCTTTGCTTTAACGTCTCTTTTTAGCACCGAGGCTATGTGGGACGTAGATCCAAACTTTTAAGGAGGAACCCGTATCAACGGGAATCGAACTCCAGACCCCATGCACCCATATCATTAAAAAGTACACTATACGGTATATACCAAAAGCCACTCATATTCGTATTTTCTGTCCTCTCAGGTCAACCAATACTCTATAAATATTTCTTATATACTGTAGGGACAACGGGCACGTGACTTCTTACCAGTGATTTATTTGTGGATTTTGTAGAAGGGGGGAATATTTGTGCAAGATTGTGTTCCGTATAATAGAACAACTTTAAAGTGGAGTTGGGATAACGTTATTTTAAACCTACCTACTTTGAAATTATGGTACTGGTTTGATAGGAGACCCTCAAGTTCATAATTTTTTTAACTTTTTTAAAAACAATTTTATGATAAATACGGATAGGTACGTTAGATAAGATTTAGTTAGGTAGATTAGATTGCGTGTGTTAGTTACCTTACTACTTTTTGTCCTACTGCTGAGGACACTAGCGCAGTGTAGGACCTCCGCAATGCTTCTACCGAACGGTATGAGGAGCCTAACCTAACCACCGTACATCAAAAACTTGAGTAATATTATAGAAGCGAATACTTGTTCTCGTGATATTAATTCGATTTCTCTCCTGTTTTCGGGGACATTAAGTAAACACCGTGCAATCTCTCTACAAGGCTTTGAAAATGAACCATATTTGAAATCGTATTTACAACGTTGTGAACAGCCAGTTCCAGCTTATGACTCATGCAGTGAAACACAATAAATTGGTATCTAATTCTCGCTGGAGTAAAGAAATAGCACCATTTATTTCGCCTTGCATATTATTTGCGCCATCAATACGAACTGCTATAAATCTTCCCCGTAATATCAGTTTGGAAAGATTCATACTTTCACATATTTTAACTATGGAATCACAAACCTCTCTGCCTGTTGTTACCTATAACTCCAATAAACCTAAAAATATATTGCTACACACCTGATTAACTACAGTACGGATATACACAATGAGAACAGATTTATGAGACACAGTGAAGGATTCGTCCATCATTAGCGCGAAGGGTTCATCGGAATTCGCAATATACAGGGTCATTTGTCGTTCATTTCTGTAACTACAAAGTCAATCATATTTGAACATATAACATTAGAGTAGATAACTTGTTCGAGGTTCATTGCATTTATTCCTTACTATTTAATGAGATGCACGGTAAACGACAGATGATTTTGCGCAATAACATAGGCAGTTCTAAATATCACAGTTGTCTTTTTAACACGAATTTCATTCACAATTAACACGAAAGCTTCTTACTTCGTGTACCGGAATTACTTGCCTTTTAATCGTTAGGAGCTTTTTCTTAATTAAAACATAGTCTAATATCCATTTCCTGATATTCTTTTTAAGGTGTTTGTCAACGAAGAAACTATCAATTCACAACTGCAGTGACTGCTCACTAATAACTGAAAATGTTCTATTATTATTATTATTATTATTATTATTATTATTATTATTATTATTATTATTATTATTATTATTATTATTATTATTATTATTATTGTGCTACTCAGATGAAGTATGATAATCAGTGGTATCAACTGCAATATTTTTCTTCGGGAAACAATTCTATAAACAAGACCAGCATAGCTGGCGACAATAAACATACTTGAAAAGTAAAGAATTGTTACTAAAATTATTGAATTATTGTACTTTAAAACAGATTGCATAGCCTAAGAAAGGTGGAAAATATCTTCCCAGGCTGGGAAGACAGAATTAAACCTAGAGACAGGGAAACCAAAACTTAGAAGGGGGGAAATTCCCAGGCTTCCCTGGCTACAAATAAATCCCTGCTTCTTACAGTTTCTAGAAATCTGAGCCTTGGAAAGCGAGAATGAATGGTTTCCACACATCACCAGAGTATCTCATTTTACGAAAAAAACAGCAGTGCAGCTACAGGATGGGAAATCCAAATTTCATTCGTGTCAAGAGCGACTAAACTATGAGACGCGTACGTATGTATGCCTAGGAAACCCAAAATCACTAATTTCTACTAGGAACTGGACCCGAATCCCTCGCACCCCAAGACAACTGTTAACCATTTAGTAAATAATGTTAATGTGCATGTCAAGTGATGATAAACGATGAGGAACTACACACATCAACTCCAGTTTAGATATACTCAGGTATCTTAAGAATTTAAACCCGTACTCCCGTAATACCAACCTTTACTTTCTCCCAATAGTCGTTTAAGTATGGGGTTTCGGAGTTTAACCTCTACTTAAGCATGGTATTATGGAAAATAAACCTCGTTTTTCACACAGGAATAGCAATGGTTATGCATAATCTTTGGAAGTAAATAAATGTGTGTAATACACGACGACGGGAAGTCTTTGGTATTGCTCCTGAAACATATTCAACCCAGTCAGCAGGAAGAAAGTTTGGGTTGTCTACTTCGCAAGCACTCTTATTCACTGTACATATTTTTTGCACGAACTTTGATCCCCCAATCTTCCCTCGATCCTAAATCGACAAAACGGCTTCGTACGCGTTTAGACTTGGTGAGTTTGAATATTTCTACGGGAATTTGAATACTTTCACGTTCTGCTACTACAAACCCATGCAAAAGCAATAAAAAATGTTCTTTCATTTTCTACAAGCCTCACTCCAACTTTCTATCTACATGATTTCTTATTCTCTACTAGTATTTTGACAGTAAGCAGAGCTTTCATAATCATAAAATATTTCGAGAAGAGTATAAAATATGGCTTATTTTCTACGGAATTTTTGCCCCAATCAGATGTTTCTTATACATAAACGTATAAATAACTAAGGGGTTAATCACCACGATAACTTTGTTATAAAGCCTATATATCCTGAATCCGCATTCATATTGTACAACACCCAATTGACTTAAACTAGGCGCCATGGATAGCTTGCTGAGCACTGAGAAATGACACTCGATGTCAGTATTATTATATTATGTAAGGCTGCTGAAAACAGTAACCACGATCACGCAAAAACGTACATTTATTTCTATTTCTAAAAGTTTCAATTTCATCCGGTAGATAACAGCTAGAGGATGTGTGCTGCCACCTAAAGGTGTGATGTGTTAACTTCTAGCATTCTATAACTATACATCTTTGTTTCAATAGTGGAAAATGGGATATGCAGAGGAACCGTGAAGATAACAACTGACTCCATTAACAAACTCTACCAAGATAATCCCCCTAGCTTTTTACTGCGAGAAACAGGATTAAAAAAAAAAAAAAAAAAAAAAGCTCTTGTTTCACGAGTTATGTGCAGTAACTGACATACTAATACACACTAAAATGACAATCTTACAAGTTCCACTTGCGTATTATTGTGATTCCACATAATTCGAATATCGTGAAAGGAATAAAATTAGCCTGAGAATTTGTTGGTTTTCTGTAATTTAATTTCTACAAGAAATAGGGAGTACTGGAAAAATTCAATTGCAATCAGATTCAATTTATATATTTAAACAATAATGATAACTGGGATCAATGCAATAAAACAAATACGAGTTCACAGTTCGACTAAAGTACATAGATTTTACAAAACCAGAAATAGTTTTGACAGAAAGCAATGGAATTTCCATATTGAGCTTGTTCTTGTGCATTGTATTGTGAAAATCACAGTACCAACGAGATATTCATGTTCGAAAAAAGCACCAACCCCTTCGCTACCAGATTTATTTATTATTATGTATTTTTTTAACGAACATATTCTAATGATTCTATTATCCTTTCTGTATACACACATCACAAAGAGTAATATTCATAAATTTAATTGCTACAGCTACTGTGAAATCAAATCTGAATTCAATCAGGAAAATAGTGTAATTTCTATAACAGAAATTAAAAGTAAATGAGTTACACACACACACACAATAAACAATTATATAAATAAAGTGATTTCCTTGATGTGTATACACTGCATAATTACATTCATTCAGTCATTTTTCAATCACTGACAGAGGACAAAACAGACAAAATACAATATTATTTAAGCCTCAAGGTATGAACAACAATACTGTATATAATGACCTGTATACATTCGGCTATTCATACACTATACAGCACAGCCTGAGTGTAGCTTTCGTAATTACAATCAAAAGAGATTTTTTTTTTTTTTGTTATATCGAAACAAAGTTAGCACAAAAATTATTTAAATTCTAAACTTTTGTTTGCCTGCACCATTATTAACAGCCATTGTTTCCCTACACAACTATTACACTTGTAAACCCTCCAGACTTCGACTCCATCGTTGATCTCGAACAGTCATTTCGAGCTAGCTGCTTACAACGTAGGAGCACGCCGAGAAGTTACTATCGGAGAAACGACGGAGAGAAAGATAGGACAAAAAGAGGGGGAGGGGAAAGGTAGGAACCCTAGTAGCAAGGTTAGTTGGCCCACGGTTGGGGCTTAAGTGGTATTTGGTCAAAACTGTGGGTGATGGTCGGCGCAAACCTATAGCGGAAAAACTTATCTTAGCCCAAGGTTGGTTAAAGGTATGGTTGGCCAACCATTCTCCCGACCTTCACGGAACGATACTACATGTAGAATGGACTGTTTTCTCGACCAAGAAATACGTTACTTTAGCGTTGGCTAAATGTCCGGGTAGGGGTGAACCGCTCTTTTGGTTGGGAAATGGTTGCCAAAGTGCCCAAACCTGACGTTGGGCCATCATTGGTATGTTGCATCGCCACCCTTTTCCAACGTTGGGCCAACCGATTTTGCTACTAGGAGAAATAGAATATAAACAATACACTGCGTATTTCCATTATCTTTTTCAACGCCAGGTTTTATTTCTGCTCCTTGATCTATCTGTGTAATTTATTGAGAATACGAACATCCAGTAGGAAATGAGTATTCTAGAAGATTCCCAGGTTCAACTTTAGATATAGATGAACATTTTCCCCGTAATAACTTATTTTAATGTATATGGCACACATTTGCACTGGCCTGCAATTACCTTGACCTTTCGGCCGTCCCTTCCCACTGTTCAGAACTACAATCTAGTCTCGACTATCCGGCCGTGTATTAGGGATGGACTCTAAGTGCCGGTTCTTGGAGATCTGGTTTTCAGAACCGGTTCCAGACCTGGATTCGAAAGCCCCCAAAGACCCGTAAAGGAGGCACGAAGTTCACCTTCCAAACACTGCATAGAGGACCACGCGCTTGTGCCCTCCCCGACCAGACACGCTGGTAACCCCCAGAAAATATTTTTGGTCTACCAGTGGGTGTTTAGCCAAATGAGTTTGCCAGTTTGCTTGTTTAGCCAATGAGTTTGCCAGTTACCCAGTTTGCTTAGCCAAATGAGACAAGCGGCCGCCGCACCGCCTAAGCGCCTGCCTGTCGCTTCCGCCACTTGATCTAGCACACTGTTCACAGCCTGCCAGCAGCTCGGGTTTAGCGTAGGGATGGCCACAAAGTTCCGGTTCCAGATCTGGATCCGAAAAACTGGTTCCGAAACCGGATCTTGAGAACCGGTTCCAGAACTGGATCCGAAAAACTGGTTCCGAAACCGGACCTTGAGAACCGGTTCCAGACCTGGATCCGAAAAACTGGTTCCGGAGCCGGATCTTCTAGAACCGGATCCGTTCAGAGTCGAAAATCTGTTTCACCAGGAACCGATTCTGGCCATCCCTACCGTGTATATATACATATTACGATGAGGAGTCAAAATGTTCCCGGAATGATGTAGTTTTGGCATTTGTGACGAATCATGATGAATATTGTACAGTATAGTCCTTAGGTTGCCTAATTATGAATTTGACACAAGTGTGAAAACAGGTCATAACAGGCAGTGTACGAGTAATGTGTGGTTGTCAGTCGACGCATGTCGAGATTGAGCAACACCCAAACATCAAGTCATGTCCAGATTAGGGAAACCTGCTTCGGAGTCTTTGATATTTCTTAAAACAGATTAGCACCATCGGATTTTTGGCTCTTTCTAAAGTTAAAAATGGCCCTCAAAAGGTGCCCGTTTTGGCACCGTAGAAGAGATCAAAACCAACTCAACGGCTGAACTTCGGAAGATACAAATATATATATATATATATATATATATATATATATATATATATATATATATATTAGTAGAGCGTCGATTATCCGAAGTAATTGGGGGACATGGGTGTTCGGATAATCGAACTATACATGTTTATTTGCCAAAAAGAAGTACTGTACAGTAAATTTGTTGTAAAAAGAAGTGTGCTGATTGTTGAAACACAGCGACTGGCGGCTTGGCCGGTCAGCAGCGCCTTATGAAGGCCCCATTAGAAGCAATGTTCCGCCAGCGGTGGCTCAGTGCGGCGACTACTGTGGGAAACTTGGTTTGGGAGTGAGAGGGATGATGGACGGTAGGGTGGGAGAGTAACAGGTGCGAGCGAGTACACAGTTCGGTTAAGCGGTCGTTCGGTTGATCGACGTTCGGATAATCGACGCTCTACTGTATATATATATATATATATATATATATATATATATATATATATATATATATATATATATATATATATATACTGTGTATGTTCCGAAGGTGTCTACTTCCAAGTCGATTAAGTGAATATGTATCTGTATTGTGGTGATAAAGAGCAACAACAAAATTCCGGGAATTTTTTGACTGCTCCTCCTATATTATACATGAGGATTTTTTTTTTTTTTTTGAACGGTATATTAAACTTTAACGCCTTTATGAAAACGCGACTTTGCCCAGGAGAAGCAAACCATATACCAAAGACTTTTTCAAACACTAAAAATTGTACGTCGAGCCTTTACACTCCGTTTAACACCGCAGGTATGAAGGAAGTGACCAAACCAGCGATTTTAGTGCCAAGCTGCTAGAGGGAGGATTTTACTTACTATACTCAATGGAGCTCGTGCTCACTAATTGCAACAAGGCTCAGTTTCGTATTCATTCAGTCTCGGGCTCGCTATACACGCTCTACCCGACAGCTGGAATTGCAAAATTTGGACACCTCAGGTATTCGCATTGTACAAAACGCATTTTAAGCTTTCTAATTCTCAAAAGTTGTCAAAATATAAAAGTGATTTCTGTAAAGTTTATCAGTGATCTGTGAACCATAAATTATTAGGTTTTGTCATCATTTACTCCTTATTACCGTTGACACAAAATTTTTATTCAAGGATGGCTTGACATATCTAATATATTACACGTACAGCTACCATAAACACATACTTCTTGCTAATAGTTAACGGAATTAGGTTTCCATTTTTTTCTCTCTCTCTCTCTATACATATTCTACAACGCATAAGCGCAAACAAACAGCAAGATGATAATATAAACTGAACGTTACGGGAGAAAATTAGGTTCTTCTGCCAAATTAATCAACAGAAAGTTTCATCGTAGTTTCATTCCGTTTCGTCCCAGTTGAGAACAGTTTTGTCTTCAGCCGACCGAAATATAATTAACCCGATTATCAATTTACCCGGAGTTCTCAACACACACACACACACACATATTATATAATACAAAAACAACTTTGCACATCCGCTGTTCACTTCATATCCTGCTGCATCAGTAAAAACAACAGAGAACCTACATTGTATATTGTTCGTGTAAAGAAAGGGAAAAAATAAGCGGTGGGAAGTACCGTACGCATTTCCCCAACGGGAAATAAAGTAGCAACTCTATATAGTCGCAGGCTACTTTAAGACTGAAAATAGGTCAGTCAATAGTAAACGTTTCCCGTGTTATTACTTTTATTATTATTATTATTATTTTAAACAAGTATTAGTCCTTCTCCTCGATTAGTGTGCATACCTTAATTTTTTCGATATTTTAAAATATCGATCTACATATTGCAATATCGGTCGATTAATCGATCGATACACTGATATATTGATCGATTGATATCTGAATATCAATCGATTGATCGATAAATTGCAATATTGATCGATTAAATCGATGAATTGCAATACTGATCGATTAGACTGATATACTGAAATATCGTAAGCTCTACTAGCGAAACGAAGAAGTTCTTTCTTTGTTTCAACAGCAGAAAACGAGATATGGACAACTACTGTTAAAAGCCGCTTTTACCCATGAAAACGTTAACGGATTGACTCCATTAACGAACTCGGGCGAGATGTGAAGTAACGGACGAACGGACTAACTTTATAATCTTATACGGCCTGATTGCATAATCCTAATAACACAAGTTCCTTTTTTATATTCAAATTTGACCCTTTTCTGTACCAATTATGTCCAAAGTACTGGTGCTTTACTTGGAATGGAAAAGGAACTACTCACATGAGTTAACCATCTGAATATACCGTATGTAAGCACAGAAGATGATTTAAAAGACCGTACAAAAAAGTGAAACTAGCACATATGGACTTATACTCCCTAATCAAAGTGGTCTCTGAAAACTCGCTGTCTCTTGGGTTACACTTAATCTGGACACAATAAGATTCTGTCTTTTCTTTCTTTATTCATTTCGTGAGGGTAACGAATTCTCTCTAATACTCTTCGCTCCATTCTCAAATTTAACCCCACATCTTTTAGCTATCTGTTCTCATAATTAACAATGAAGCGTCATTGCATACAATAAGTGTACAAAAACGATGGGGGGGGGGTTAAATTATGCTGAGTTAATCAATGGAGCAAGTTAAAAAAAAAAACATACAGTCATCTTTTTTACGGTTACGATGCAGTTTTCGAGATACATAAAAAAAAGTGAAAGACCTCAAACCACAAAACATTGCAAGAGCTTCACACCGAAGCATATGGGAGTGACATTGATTCCTGCATTTACGCGTTAAACCACACCATCTGCCGACACACTATGCCTCCATTCCAGAACCATAGCTAATTCGTTATTTCCGACTATAATGTGGCCCCTAATATGCTATTTTATAAATGAACTAACTTCTGGTTCATAAATAGCTTCCGGTTCTCCAATGTTTTTTTACGCCTGATTATTAACTTTTTTTCTATAGTTCAAATTTTAACTTCCATTGTCCGTTACTTTAAAAAAAAAATGTAGACCACCCACTGAACAAAAAAAGGGGGGGTGCTAAACTCAAGCTTGCTTTCTTGGTGAATTTGCGCTTAATGGGTCGGTAATATTTTGAATTTCGTAAAAGAAGTTTTATTAAAGTGAGTTTTTTTTTTTTTTTTCACTGACCTTCTATAAAATGTTACATTACCGACAAGCATATTCATTATATCTGAAATACCTTTTCTGTCTGAGTGTTTTGCTCAAAGTTAAGACTCCTGCTCATTTACCACATCTTGTGCTGGAGCTAAATCAAGAACAAAGGCGCTTACTTTGTCCTTAACATTATTCAACCGTAAAATCACATCATTTCGACATCACGGTCGAATTCGTGAGGTTGAAGTTAATTAGGTGAATGAGAGTTCCGAACTCGGAAGCGCCAACCACGTGAGTTTGGGCATTTATACTCAAGGGTTGCAAGAATATGAGTGTCTGCACTCTTATAGCTCTAAATATGGACAAGTGTAAATTAACGAACTACACAAAATAATGTGTCATTATAAATGATTTGTCGGGTTTGAAAGGACTGTGTATATTTAACAAACGATACATGAAAGTATTACAAGGTTCCACGGGCTTCCAACAACACGTGCTGGATATAAACATACTGCAGACAATAGCAGGGTTGGCAAAAAACATTGTTTTTATTTTAAAAAATCAGTTTTTGTTTAAATCCGGATTTTTTGTTTAAACCAGGTTTTTTGGTTTAAATAATTTTCTCTATTTATTTATATCACATATGGACAGAAATAAGTTTGTTTGGCCTTGGTGTTATTATGCAACAACCAGGATATGCTGGAAGGGATCACATAAGCTTAAAACGGAATCCAAGCTTATTTTCGGCTTACATCCGAAAGAAATTGTCCTCCATTTGAACTTGAAACCGAGACTAATTGGGCATAAATGCGATACGTCTGCCGAGTCACTCACTAAGGACTCCTGATAAAAAATACGGTGTACTGATCTTTACATACTTGTTAATATGATTGTCAAGAGTCATTTCAGAACAAAAAGATAAGCAGTTACACAAAGAAACAATTATACAGAATTACATATGGATAATTTCAAAATACTGCAGAGTACAAAAGAACTAATTTAGTCCAAGTGAGTTCACTAAGACTTTTATTAGTCCAAGTTAAAGAAATATGACGACTTAATTTGTATGTCAGTAAGCAAAGTGAATAAAGATACGAATACGAATTATTTGAGTCCACTTTGGCTTTGACCCATTTATACATAGGTAGGTACAAATGATAGTTCTGATTTCAATAAATGCCTCTCGTGGGGTTTGTATGACCCTACTCCACAAAAGTACGGCATTTTCATGTATTTTATCAATAGTAAACATTATTAAACGAAACAATATTTAGAATTTTCTTCGATTGCAATTGCATAACACTAATAACAAACTATAAAAAAAAATCACAAAAGAAACATTCATAAACTTATAAAAGAAGAAAAAAAAACAAAAGTTGCTTTTGTAGTATAATCTCAGGAAAATTTCGGCTCTCTTCTTAAAATTTATGGATCGTGACATGCGTACAGTACCACTTTCTAACCTGCTTCATCCTACAGACAATGATATAAGATTCATGAACCTAACATAATTAGGGTAGAAGCAGGGCCTTCCTTAAGTAGAAGTCTACATTAAAAAAAAAAAAAAAAAAAAAAAAAAAAAACTAAAGGGGATTATGAAAAACGGATCTGGAAAAACCACAAACGCGATGTTGGGCGATAGTAATAAAGAGTGGCCGTATAACATACATATTACTCACTAACCAGTAGTAAAGGAGAGAGAATGATTACGTATATCCACTAAAACTAAAAATCCATATTAGATAATTTCTCTTATGTTTGAAAAAAAAATACTGTTGTATCTACCATCTGAAGTGAATGGTGAAGAATAATTTATTAAAGAGGCAGAAATGTAAAAAAGACCAAACGATGATAGACATACTGTTGACAACACATTTTTACATTATGAGGACGGGACACCATTACTGCTGTTCTATGCGGCACATAAGAGATAAGCATGCCAAGAAATAAATGATAGAATGAAATTATGCAGATAGGGGAAACTTAGGCGGATGATTATGCAAAGCTGCTTTATAGGGATATTTGTTTCTAGAGACTAAAAAACAGCACTGAAATGGGAACGGGGAGAGGAGACAGGGGAAAAGAATGCTCTTTGAAGTTAAGTTTAAAATCACTTTGAAGAAAATTGATGCGTAAATACTATATTATATATATATATATATATATATATATATATATATATATATATATATATATATATATATCCTAAAACATTCAATCTCTTTAAGATGGGGACCACCTGGCGGAAAATAATCAAAGAACAACGAACAGTTTATACGAAATGAGTATGCACACGAAACATATTACGTGCACGGACGGCTCTGTTCGTCTACTCTTTAAAAAAATTAAAAATTAAAAATGAAAAAAAAAAACAGTAGTGAACGTCACCGGAAGTTAAAAAGGAAACTGCTTAAAAACAGAACATCTTCAACAAGACAAGAGTAGGAAGAGAAAAATATAACACAAAAATGTGAACTAGAAAGTTTAAGGAGAAAGGGGATGAGGAGGAGAAGAAGAAAAGAAGTACGCAAACAACGTTAGCATTAAAAGTGACGTTACCCTAGGACTGAAGTTATACACCGACCTACTCCTTCCTGTGTGTTGGTCTTTTGGTACTATCTCTGTCGTGTGTACGTAAGAAAAACAAACTTTTTAGACCATAATCCTTTTTCCTTGCTACACAAAGGATATAATGTTACAGTTTCATGGTGGCCGTAAAGTTTAAGGATGGAATGGGAACTTTTTTTTTTTTTTTTTTTTTGCGCTTGCCATCATTTTTACCCCCATTCCCTCTCCTGTTCCATTTCTTCTTTTGCTGATGTCTACTTCGTAAATTCTAAAAACAGAAAAAGGACAATTTTACTGTATATTTCTAGAAAAGAAATGTTAGCACCTACTACCCCCAACAGAGAGCTGTAAACGTGCAACAAGATAGAAAAGTTTTTCTTTCTCTGTCTGTCTTGTTATATATCTCTCTCTTTCTGAAGAAACGGAAAAAAATATGCAATAGAAAAAGGGGTTCTTTCATTCCAAAATCTTGCTCATATTTTACCTCTGGTTCTATAAATAAGGAAAACCTAGAATAACAAACCACACGATGTCCTGCTGAGAATCTTGACGCACTTTGGGATGGGTTGAAAGACATAACCAAGTGGTCAAAAGAGAACAGACTCAAGCATATTCTTTTACTTTAATTTAATACATTTTAATAGAATCAGAGACGGTCGCCCTTACAAAGGTAGATGCAGATCTACGCTTACTCTTAGTGTGTGAGAATGTGCTGATGTCCGAGTGTGGAGAAGTATACGAGATGTGTATGAGGGGTAAATGAAAGAGAAACAAGCACAGAGTAGAGACCTGCACGGGCCGGGCTTGGGCGGGCCGACTCTGCTATTTCTTTGGGCCTGGCCGGGCTTGGGCGGGCCGACACTGTTATTTCTTTGGGCCGGGCCGGGCTTGGGCTGGCCGACACTGATTTCTCTTCAGGTCGGACTGGGCTGGGGCCGATCAATTGCAATTTTTTGATAATTATTGACTTTCGTTAAACGATAATTGGAATAAAGCCAAACGTTGAAGAAGTGTGTCCGTGAAAAATGTTACAAAGAATGCACTAGCTATTTACAGTTTGTGTTCCTTAGCGGCTCCACTTTCACTATAGAGGATCGCAGGCATTATGCGGTAAATTGAGCTCTGACCTTGACCTTCACTGAACTCAAAATATAACAAGAAGGGGTGGGAATGTTTTGCCTGTCGCTAAACAATATTGCCATATTCACTTTATGCTAAAAATCAATTAAGTTAGATTTTTGTTACAGGGAATGGAGTTTTTGTCCTCTCGATGACAGGCAAAGTTCTAGGAGGCAATGGTACTATTCGGGAGGCAAGCGTCAGGTTGTGAACCAGAGTTTAGAAAATGTTTCTGAGGATTAGGTCAAATTTAGTACTAAATTTTGAGAAAGATTGGGGCTCAAGCTAACTTAAAAAAAAATATATATATCGGGCCGGCGTCGGGCCAAAAACTTTTAAAATTTATTGGGCCCGGGCCGGGCTTGGGCCAAGAATTTTAAAAAACTTATCGAGCCGGGCCGGGCCGGGCCGGGCCGAAAATTTCCAAAACTTTTCGGGCCCGGGCTGGGTCGGGCCTAGCTACGTTCGTGCTGGATTGGGCTCGGGCCGAAAAATTCGGCCCGTGCAGGTCTCTAGCACAGAGTGAGAATTAAAGCAAAACAAATGTCTGAAGGAGTGTGAAGGCCATGTGAGAGTCAGGGAGAAACAAGTACTTGAGGGTGATCAGAGGAAATGATAAAAAGGCGACCGAGAAGAATCAGGATGTGGTTGAGGTCAAGGGAAATACCAACAAGAAAAGA
Organism: Thermobia domestica; assembly: GCF_964235325.1. Classification (NCBI taxonomy): domain Eukaryota; kingdom Metazoa; phylum Arthropoda; class Insecta; order Zygentoma; family Lepismatidae; genus Thermobia; species Thermobia domestica. The sequence goes on along the minus strand of NW_027657753.1, from coordinate 5,138 downwards.
ATCTGCTAGCTAAAGAGACACGTACCTTCTAGAAATGGTGACAGGGGCGAAAGTCAACGAGACTGGAAGGTGATGACTATCTCTAATAGTCATATAGTCCATTCTGAGACGTATTAACTTTATAATTACCTCAACTTTTGCTAAACTTTTGAAGAATGTCCTGGCATCCTAGTAGCAATCACACACTAAATTCTAAGATTAAGCAAGTCTATACTCTCTGTACCTTTGAGTATTATTCTAATACGAGATTAAATAGCACAGAATAGTGTTGCAGGAAAACTTACATTTACAATAAGCAAAACACCTGCAATAGAAATATCGAGCAACTTAAAGAATACCCTAATTTTCGTTCCACATTTCATACAACAGAAGTTTGCTAGATTTAAGATAGGTCTCACAATATTTACATGAATCCTTTGAAACACAAGATACAAGCATTTATGTAACATTCAGTACCAAAGCCTGAAACGAATACGAATAATAAAAAATATAAGAAAACTAGAAAGAAAGACGACGTATCACAAAGTACATCTGGATATGTTTAAACAAGAAGAGAGAAAAGTGTAAAATTGTGATTACTTAAATGAGCAGCCTTTTACTAGAAAAGTATGCTGAGAATCGCAAGATCCTCTGATTTCTTTAATACAGTAACTTGATATTAGTAAATTTTCCTGTACCAAAAAAAAAAAAAAAAGTTAAAAAATCATGATTATAAATAGACACTGCACTTATTTCCCGTAACAGGTCTATGAAGTCCAAGTCCGAAATTTGGTGACCAATAACTTGGGAACTATAAATGTCTCCACTTGACCAGATTTAAAACGTTGATAGGCCTTAACAAGTTTAATATGCGTGTGGAATATCGTAATGTGAAGGTATTTGGTTCTTGAGTCATTGGCTACCAAACTTGGAGTTTGGTCTATCATCATGTCAAATGTTGTCAAGATCAGATGACTTCCATGAATCGTTTTTAGTGAAATTTCCTAATTTCATAGCGTTCTAACTCTACTTCGAAGGCCAATAACTTGGAAATTACAGATTTGTACACAATATTTCATACTATATACTATGCTCTAAAGACCTGCACGGGCCGGGCTAGGCCCGAGGCCCGGCCCGCGGGCCGACTCTTATTTCTTTGGGCCGGGCCGACACTGATTTCTCTTCAGATCGGGCCGGGCTGGGGCCGATTAATTGCAATTCTTTAATAATTATTGACTTTTGTTAAACGATAATTAGAATAAAGGCAAACGTTGAAGAAGTGTGCCCGTGAAAGATGTTACAAAATGAAACTTTTAAAATTTATCGGGCCCGGGCCGAGCTTGGGCCAAGAATTTTAAAAAACTTATCGAGCCGCGCCGGGCTCGGGCCGAAAATCTCCAAACCTTTTCGGGCCCGGGCTGGGCCGAGCCTAGGTACATTCGGGCTGGATTAGGCTCGGGCCGAAAAATTCGGCCCGTGCAGGTCTCTACATGCTCGAAAGTGTACAAAGCTCGTCAACTTTTAACCATTTGTTTTGGATAGATTTTATCGATCGCGATTTAGCAAAATTTCTTCATTGCATAAAGGCCAAACCTAATTTTGGTGGTCAATAACTCTAGAACTAATACTCTTTTCTATCATAATATATTTCACGAAAGTATTCAGCTACACAAAGTCTACTACCATACCAAATTTGGTCAAGATCGGATTAGTATCGTCGATAGCAATACCACATATAATGACGTCTCACTAAATCAAACCAAAACTCTGATGGCCAATAACTCAGGAAGCAAATGCCTGCATACCAAAATATTTCATAATATGTTACCCCAATTTTGATCAAGATCGGATACGGGTTTCATCGATCATGTACGATACTGTCCTTGTAATTTTTTTAAAAAAGAAAACGAAATGAAGTATGAGAAAGTAAACACAGACGCTGATGACTATCTTTTAGTTATGATCTAGTTTCAAAAAGTGGTCCCAGCAAAACCACTCTACTCTAAAGGGTTAAATATACTTGAAACTTTTAAACCACTGCTTCATTTTTTCATTGTCCACGTTATTATAATAAAAATGAATAGAGAGTAGATTAGGTTAATGTCCTTCCTTTTGTTCTCACTCCCCACCCTCACAAACATTAAGATATGTTTATGCGGCAGGGCCTACAGCAAGAAAGAATTCTTATCACTGTGAGATTAAAGGAAACAAATTAACATACTAATGTTATACATACGCTCACAAACATCTTTCTTTAAAGAAAGAAAAACTTCCCTTTTGTATATGAATTATACGAATACTACTACATTATAATGTGAAAATTTAGTTTCAGTTTCTCAAAAAGATTTTTGTTTATATCTTCTATCTAAGTGTGTCTGACATGGTTGTCATGCTCTCCTTTGTCTCTCCCTCCCCGTTTCCCAACCCTATGGGCAAAAAACACTTTCACAAAACAACATACATCTACATATGTGTGTGTACATGTTAAACAGAAACGCAATTTGTGAATATGCTGTTATAGCATATGTATACGCATTCTCAGCGTCTCACTCTCCCCCTTCTTCCAGTCACATTTGGACTTCAAGAGGGGAAAAGGACATGCTACCAATTCTTAATTCTATATTCGCGTTTTAAATAATTCCGTCTCTCACGCTATTATTACTACTACTACTACTATTATTATTATCTTGAAAACAAGTGAACGAACCCCTGTGAGAAATTAACTTTTATTTCTTTAGTATTTCTTGAAGAAAGAGAAAACGTTCTTTTCAACAGTAGGTTTTTAAAAGTATTATTTGAACACAGTAATCTTCATATTCATATCCCTTAATCATACGAAATACCTTTTTAAGAAGATAATTTTGGCAGGCGACTTAACAGGGCGTGAGAATATGACAGGAAATAAACGCAGGCACTAACATAACTGAATAATATTATATATATATATATATATATATATATATATATATATATATATATATATATATATATATATATATATATATATATATATATATATGAATTATCCTATACACAATTCTAACTAACTAGAGCAGGGCTCATATAAACAACTTCATGAGTCTCATCACTAATCTAGTCTATAGTTACTAGCAGTGGTAAAATGCATCTGAAAAGGCTGGGAGACGGTAGGTTGCGCCATAATGTCATGCCGCCCCCTCATTCGTAATTTAATCCCTGGTTGATTAATTAATTAAACAGAAGAACTCAAAATCACCCGAACTATTGCCTAGTTAACTGCTAAACTATGGCTTCACAGCATCACATGTTATCGTTTCCTCTCCGATGATGTGATTCACCCAATTATTATTTTCGAGTCATTTCTCTCTCGAGACAGACATTATGTTATTTCTTCATATATACAAGGGTTTTTGATACTAACTTAACCTTTTTCACAGGAAAACTTAAGAGACAGAATGTCCATCTGCGTATGAAAGATAAAGAACTATTCCATAGTAGTCCAACAAGCATAACGTCAGCCAGAGTTCGTACAGTACTATAGTTTTATGATTCCATTAGCCAAGTCTAACTGTTATGTTCGTAGAACTATTTGCAGAATAGCATCCTTTACTTCAATACCAATATGGACTTTATGAGAACAATACCTAGGTATACATTTTTGAGTCAATATAGAATCATAAGTGAAATCTAGAAAAGACTGTTTAAGAGTAGTACGAAGTTACAATTTGTAGTGGATCCTTTGATCCTATTATTTATGGAAAATGTAAAACAAATCCAAAGGACAGAGTGACTCAGTGATAGAGCATAAGGTCAGTAGTTCGATTCCAGACCAAGTGAATTTCCATTCTACATACTATTTCCTATTTATTTACCATATATACATAACTTGTCCCCTTTAGGCTATAGTGAATAATTTAGGGCCATTCAAGATTTGGGTTTACTCCCAACAAGAGTGAGCAACTAGCAACCGATTAAAATAAGAACTGCGCCGAACAAGCTATGAATAAATATATGTTATTCTTTTCAAAAGATTAGTTAGTACTAACTAGATGCAATGTACGTGGGATGTAGAGAATGGATCCTAAATTGCGTGTCAGAAAAATTGCACAGAACTCCAATGGTAATTACATACGTGAAATAATAAGGTATTGCTTCCTAGCATTTAATTTACTTCAACTAGGCCTGCATCTAACTGACAATAGTATTTTACACTAAACATTGACGAAATATATGGCGTCAAATCCTTCTATACTAAGTGACAGCTGATAGCAGAAACGTAAAATCATGTAGAATGAAAGAGGCGAGGGAAATACAGTAACTGCATTACGTAGTAACTAAATGTCTAACATATGCCGCACGATTATTATCACTGTACCGGTATGATTTTTTTGCTTGATAACGTGACTACTTGGCGCCGACGTTTATATTTATTTTACCTTTTGAACGGCATGGCATAATAACCCCTATTCTATATGCAAGTTGTAATTATGAGCACGCATTGTCTCTTGATCAAGGTGAATTTGTTAATAATATCAAGGGGAGAAGGATTGTACCGTCTTGATTGTCTATTCCTCCGGTTTTGGTTTCCAGCGAAGTCAAAGCACAGGAGTTCGGGTGCAAAAATAATCATTAATTAATTAATTTGTTATATCGATGTGCAAAATTGTGCACTAGATTTACATACTATTGACCTCATTAGCAGTATACGAAGTCTACTAAATTGTACTAATTACCCAATACAGAAAAAAAAAAAAAAACACCAGTAACACTTACCCAAGGAGAGGGAGGAGCATGATCGACACACAAGCGAAGTCGCCATTATACACAACTTTATGCACATAATTCTTTTATGTAAAACAATTACTGACGCACACTACATAACTTGGTTAACTACAGTAAATATATTAAATACTGTAGTGGGTGAATTCGCGAATTAATATGTTTTGACATGTATTTCGAAAAGGTGAACCAGTTTCGAAAATCCAGAGGGAACAATTGCCTCCTCTTGCTTCCCGCTGTAATCGAACCCTACGCAGCACGCCATTTCATGTACAATCGTGTTCAAAATATTTAAACAATAACCTCTATTTCAGAACTCCGTATTTTTAAGATTACAACCAACACAAAGACACTTGCTTACATATCAAACAGCTTCTATGTAACATTATATATATATATAT
>NW_027657752.1:0-20430 GCF_964235325.1 Thermobia domestica | reverse complement strand
GGCAAGCGCCCCACGTTGCCCCCCCTGATGGGCACCCTTGATCATCACCACTGGTTATGGTTAAAATTGGAGAAGGAGACGAGGCTAAGAGTGTGGTGGTGAGATTTCATCAAAGTTCGAAGTATCCTAGTATTTAAATAATACGATAAGAAAACGGATTTTTCTCGATAAATACCACCAAAGTGATTGGATTTTGATGCAATGTGGTGTGTATATTTTGTAGATATTTTCAATTATTCCCACCGGATGGAGCTGAAAGCAGTTAAGACGGAGGCTGACCTTGCCGCTCCACTTTGTTTTAGAAAGAAGTTCCTTAGTTGTACAAATCACTCGATTTTGCTACAATATGGTACAGAAAAAAATGGTAAAGAAAAAGAAAAAAATACTTCAATTCGCTTCTATGATACAATACACAACCTCACATTAGCTAACACTGTTATGTCTAATTCAATTTCATGACTGTAGTAAACCGAAGATTTCTCACCATAGAAGGAAAAAAAAAGCTTATTTTCTTCTATCAATACCAATCAGCTGCTGTAGCCAAGCAGGCTAACAAGCGGTGGCGTATCTAGAAGGTAAAACAGGGAGGGCCAGGCAGAACCCAGACTATGATAGGTATATCATGAGTTTACCATAAACTTCCAAAAATATACAAATAATACCTTAAATTATTTTTGGGCTATTGTTTAGCTTTGGAGGGCCAACTTTTTCACCTACCTTTTTGCGATATCTTATTCCGATTCGGTCATTTTATGGTTTCATACGTTAAATTAGGATCCATAGTATAAGTAGTAGTAGTAGGAGGAGGAGGAGGAAAGGGTTAGAAGCCCCGCAGGGGTTCGTTGGGTTCTGTTCTTAATATAAAATGGGCAATCACTTCCAGTTACCTTTACGGTTTGTACAGGTCCCCTACTGCCTTCAGAAAATTGCGTACGAGACTAACCACTTGAACACCAGTATCAACTCATTTCTCCTGTAAATCATCTTTCTCTTTGCCATTTTTGGCCCCGTATATACTAAACAATTACCTATTTTTGTTACTAAAGAAACTGATAGGGCCAAGACCTCCCGATCCTTAGCTAAAACCGCCACTGCTAACAAGTGAGACAATTGGAAATGAAATGTGTGGTTTAAAGCAGTCACGATGCTAGAACAGGCAAAGCTTCATCTGCTCCCAACTCCCCGATTCCCCCTGGACATGTGGTGTTGTAAGGCAGTTTAAATATATAAAATTATTTTGAATGTAAAAAGTAGCCCCCTCCAAAAAAAAAATTCTCACCCTCCACTTGCCCCCCCCCCCTCCGCAAAGAAATTAACCCTAAAATGCATTTTGATGCCAATTGGCATCATAGTGAATCAAAAACTATAACAATAATAATGATATTTAAAACTGAAAAAAGGGGGGGGAGGGGCCGTTGCCATAGAAACAAACGTTTCCATAACAACGAATCCTGTCACCGTTCGTCAATCTAAGACTGATTGAGGAAAAAGGGCAACAAATGTGATGCACAGAATAAGTCGTGAGTGGGAACCCTTCACCCCTGGTGGGGATGTTCATGAAGCTATCAGCTTATGTCTAATTACGTTGGAATATATTAGCCGTTTCTTAATTTTGAACATACTAGGTTCGATCAAAACGAGAAAACTTTTTATCGGACTTCTAAAGAAAATAAAATCAAATAAATAAATACATGACCGTGTTTATTACATATAGAATTCCCAGTCACGACCCCCCTTCCAGTTTTATTAAAAAATAGAAGAAGAAGATGAAGAAAAGAAAAGAAGATAGAAGAGGAAAGATGTAAAGTAAGAAGGTGATAAAGGGAAAACTGTTACTAGATATTTTAAGGAATATGGTAAAGGAAAGCGAATAATTATCTAATTGTGATCATTTCCAATAGCTATTAGTTGAATATCTGGTATTAACGTGATCAACGGTAGACACATGTTAACTCATACATCCCCGACCTAGATCCATTTGACCCCAACTACCAAATTATCCCAATCTAGCTCGGAGATAGATGAGAAAGTTTAATTTTACCTTTTTTTTTTTTTTTAAATATTTCCAGAAGTTCTAGACTAATATTCAATATTTGAAAAATGAACGACGAAGTTGATGGCATGTTAGAAACGACCACAGAAAGAAAAAAAAAATCAGAGTATCACATATGTGACGAAGATTTTGACTTTCACAGTTCTCTCATGATGATCATTCGTTCAGGCTACTTCAGTCCTTTTTACCTCCTTCATAGAGCCAACTTAAGTTAGTATTAACATTCAATGAGTTCAATTGATAACTACCAATAATTATAATAAGTCACATATGTATGACAAGATAATTGGTACACTTAATACTAAACCTACATTTCACTCACACACACATTCATACAGGACAATGTATACTTCGGGTTGTATTTGGTTGAATTAAACTAACCTAACTACAATGCTATAGACATTTATTACATTTCAATAGAAGAAGGTGTAGTTTGACATAACAGAGAAAAAAATTTAATACATGAAAAGAATGTTTCATAAACATGCACAGAAATTCGCTACTTTCAACAAGATCAAATAACACATTTCTCTTTTTATATATATATATTAAAAGTTGGATTACATGAAAAAGAATTAAACCAAAGACGAGACAAGAAAAAAAATTCAAGGGTCAATATATATTTAAAACTCAGTGCAATGAATACATATCATTGCAGGAAAAGAAAAAAATAATTGGTTAATCATTTAAAAAAAACTTTAGTAATATTTTATTGAGTCTTTGTCTCAATAGGAGACGTATCGACTGTTTTATGAGTCTTTGTTCTCACGTCGATAATAGCTCTTTTTTTTTTCTTTCTTTTCAACTCTCTTTATGCACTGTGGTTTGTGTCCGTGAGAGTATTCAATTGTTTTTGTCTTAACTATAGACAACTAATTGCTTCATATCACATATATGTATATCTATATTTCTCATTTCGTCACTCGACGCACTTTATCTAAAATTTCAAAGTTTGTCAATATTAAGGAAAACTTATCAAATCCAGTCACAGATATTGGGAACATATTTCCATATTCCGGTATTCGCATTAACTTATTGAACAGATTTCAGTTCGTTGAATTTAAGATCACTAAATTTTTCCCTAGTATAGATCTTGTAGTCAAAAATTCTAGATACTGAATAGTTTGGTGTCCGATCGTAGGGGAAGGATTTGTTCCATGTTTTACTGATGGAAAAAGTCGTTGGAGGGGCGCACTGTTTCGTAGGTTGCTAATTTCACTCGCAAAGTAAATTTGGGTAAGGATTAGGGTTATTCTTATTTATCTTACGACCCGCTACTTGTTTTATTCACATGCAGTAGTTAACATTATATTCCACTTTAATAGTTACAAAAATTAATAACAACTCAACAAAAGTAATTTATGACAATTTACGCGGGAATACTATATATCACAAATAGTTAATTAATACCGAGTGTCAAAAATCTATGGCAACCTAACAAGACCAGGGTAAATATCGAGCCCATTACATACATACTCGCATATATATATATATATATATATATATATATATATTCATATTAATCAATACAATAAATTTCACTTTAATATCTATCTTAATATTTCGTCGACGTTTAACTTCTACATAACCGTTCATATTCGACAAGTATTCATATTTTATAAATATTTATATTTATTTGGCTCAAAGACAAAACAAAACCCTGACTATCAAAATTCACCTTTTTCCTTCATAAGGTTGCAACATTATATTTTATATGTATAAACCCGATAATCAATAATCATTTTCAATTTACTAAAGATCCGCGTATATGAAAAAAAAAATGTTGGTGTTATTTAATAAGTTGACATAAGAAGTGGAAAATGCAACAAATAGAGCAGGCACGTAACTTTTAAAACTATGTAAGTACATATATATAGATGTATATACAACAAAAAAAAAATCAATGTTATTCGAAACTAGTGGGCCCAAACTATTAATACATACACACTATATGACCAATCAATAGAAATAAAAACCAGAAATCAGTAATCAATTGATATAAGTTGTATGATCAATGAATAACGAATGTTTCTAGGAATCTGAAAGCATAGTGTACCTTCCCGTCAATTTCTCCAGTGGTGGATTGAATATCGCGAAAATGGTCCCGAGTTGTGCTGCAATACCTCCACGAATTGCATCCCTCGATGTCTCAGTTAGTACATACGATCGAAATAAGTAATATGGAATATTGTACATTTTCATGAGTTTCAGAAACCGGGGGGGGGGGGAAGGTTGAAAAAGTAAAAAAAAATCTCGAAGTAATGAAGACAGAGAGAGATAGAGAAGAAGGAAGACGAAGAATAGTGGCGCCAAAGACTTAAGTGGGAAATAACTAACGCTACAAAGACAGAAGTCGAATTTCTATCTCGACAAATCCATAGCCAAAATATTCTTAACATGCCAAAAAGGGTTCGGCTTACCAAATAAATAGCCGATAAAACTGTCTGCGAAGATGAGACAAGTCTGTGTCCACAATGGGATTTCCGGAAAGACAAAGGCTTTAGGGAAATCCCACCACTCACCGTATCCGGTCAACACCCTTGCAGACCCCGAAATCCTCCGGAAGGTTAGAGACGGCGTTAATTTAGAATTTCAGGAAAGAAAAAAAAAATCATCCGACCTCTTGGAAACTAGAAGATTCCAGAATAGGGATGAAATTAGAGTAATAGCTAAGATATCCCTAACGAGAATTTGCCAAAATAAAAAAAAAATTAAATAAACTGAATTTTGGATCGGTGATTTCAATAACCAAAACATCACCGATGGCTACCCAGCGCAGACATGCCACCGTCTGGGACGTCGTTAATTTCCCTCATCTAATTAAACTAAGAAAAGACATGAAAAATACTTAAGGGGACTAGGGGTCGACGTCCGGGTACGCTATATTTAGTAGCAGTTAATTTAATTGGATAGTCCGAACTGAGTTATATGAACACTGCACCATAAATAAATAAGGTAAGCAACAAAAAAAAAAAAATCTCGGAGAGGCAATGAATGTTAAAGGTATAACTGACCGAAACCTGTACTTTTCGATGATCACAGGAAATAGCAGTTGGTTTTCTTAATTATCATTTCTGTCAACCTTTAGAAGTAATTCCCATATGATACTACTCTATCTATTGAAAGGCTTAAGATCTGGGGCTGTTATTATGAGGTACATAAATGCAAAGTAACACACAATTCCCAATTATAATTTACATTCAAGTAGCAAACTCGGTTGGATGAATGCACTGGTGTGGAAGTCAAAACGCGAGAGATTTTTTTTTTTTTTTTCGTAAACATATTCATATTTTCACTATATAAAATTTACTAGGCCTATCCATTTAACTATAGGGGTCATCATCTTATTCATATTATATATCATATTATTAACATTTCATTACATTCATTCATTATCTACTAATTTCCGCACGAAATAATATTTTATCAACACCCTATTTCGTACATTTTCACGCAGGCCATACACATATTTACATTACGCAGTAATAAATATATATATATATAACTATCACAATCTATCACGCTCAAACCACCACACGATCACATTCATCGAACCACGTACTCTTTATTTCGAAGCACCCAAATTGTATTTACTTTGCAGGTTTAAAAAAAAAAATCATACATGTATTTACGGAAAGTTAAATTGTCAATGATTAATCTATTTCTGATTTGTTGATAAAACTGAAGCAACAATGGAATTTTCGACAGCCACGGGAAAAAAGAATTTAATACTACATTTTGAACCAAACAGTAACAGCATATGGACTTTACTTCTATTAAGAAAATAGGTATTCTTTATTTCGGCGGATTATTCATTTTCTATTGGACCTAGCAAACTGAAATTTTCAGTACAGTAAGATCTCATGCTATCTTATATGAAGGTATACTCATCCGAACCGAAAACCATGTCCACGGGAAGTAATTTGAGAATAACTGTCCAAAATCAAACAATCTAAATCACTAAGTCATGCGATGTCGTACTGTCAACAAACAATTGACTACCGAAAACTGACGCTATGGCGCTGTAGTGGAGGCATAATTTACCGTGTACTGAAATGTATACTTGTACTCATTAATCAGAAATTTAATATTTACTCTGGTTTATTTATGTTAGAAAAATGGTACTAAATTAAAGCATATTTATACACTGTCCAAATCGAAAATTCACACACTCACACAAAACTACTAACTACATACACCACTGTTAGTACTATACATAAAGACAACTAACTAAACTAAACATGCACCATTTAGTTACATGCACGTTGACGAAAATAACCTAACACATTAGATTTAAAATACATTACTCCCTCGTCGATATATATACAGTCGGCTCTATTTAATTTAAAGGGGGTCAAAAATGAGAAAGGTAACACTAGGTCTAATTGACCTGACCAATTGTTTACATAATGATTGCCAAAAATTGATGCCCGGGGGGCACCTTAACGAGGTTTATGGAGGGACCCTTCCCCTGAAAGGGGAAAAGGCCCTAAAACGAACAATAACTAACCCATTCCCCCGCTAGAAACTGGTTCAATTTGGAAAAGGGGATAGGAGCCCTTTTAAGCTAACTTAAGCTGCCATTATTATTATTCACTTTACAACCATCAAACCTACGTACATGCGATTACTGAATAAATAATAGAAAGTCACATTTAATTAATACACGAACAACATGCACCAAACAGGTCGTAATTTCCCTAATCCCTACTTGAGTTTGAAATAAAAAAAAAGTAAAGTCACTCTTTCACTGTTGTCTATTCTCGATAGGCAGCAAACATGGCTTCCTAGTAAACAGAACTGGAATTTGTTATTTCACTGAATTGCAGCTTCTTTACCAAAATTTGCGGATTTTTCGGGCTCCTATTCTGTTGTAAATCTTTAACTATTGGATTACATTATATGTTACCTTAGTTGTCCTTGTAAATTGGAATTCTTCCCGAAAAATATGTAGCACAAAATTCACAAGCTGCTTCTTGTAGGGTGTCGTCGATTGTTCTGATAACATTGCGCCGAAAAAGCCAGAGGTAAGAGAATTCCTCCAATCAGAAAGAAAACTTTAGCCGCGGAAATTACAAAGCGAATGGAAATTTGGCAAATCCAGATATAACCGGATCTGAAAGTGACTATGGACTAGTGAGAGGGGGTGAGGGAAAGATTAGGTACCTGGCCAAAATCTACATTGGTCTGAAATTAAGGAAATTTATATCCAATAACGGAACTATGTTCCGGTATGACGTCAGAATGGTAAACCTTGTAACTATTCAAGTTATATATCCGTAAATGGGATTTACACTCAATCAAAATATAAATAAATATATTATACAGTGGGAATATGGTTACTAACAAAACCTTTGGGTTTATTATATTTAATTCGAAGTAAAGAGAGTAAGTAAATTGTGTAACTAAACCGAAATTGAATTAAAAAAAAATTGCTAGGTACAGGGTGCGTAAAAAAAAATTGCCATTACTTTCAACTGTAATGGTATATTACAGTTTTCCCCGGCCCATTAACAAAATTTTGTTAGAATAACAAAATTTTGCTAATTGGGAATACCAACTAATGATGCTTGTTAAGTTAACACACTCATTCATCCCATTCAAACGTTACCAGTCACTCTAGGACAGTATATTATATCTACTTGGGGTATTGCGCAAGTAATTCACTACGTTTATCTTCTGTACAATTGAAAATCTTTAAATTTCGAAAATTGTGAGTTCCGATACTTTTTTTTTTTTTCAGTAGTGTTCATATAGCAATAGAACGGACAGAAGTTCTAACTGAGAAATCGACAGATACAATTCGTAAGGCTTCAGCCGTCGACTAGTATATCTGATGACATTAGGATGCAGTTTCCCGACGATCACTTCCATTTAATATTGTTCTAGGCTCACCGTTACCACGCACTTGCGAAGGGACTGAATTCTGGGGTCGATTTACATTATTGTTACTATCATTCTGACTATTACCGTTCTCCCTTCTTCCGTACGCCCTGTTAAAATTCCTCCTGGTGTTATCGCCCCTATCCGGGTTCGATGCCATGTTGGTACGGTCATAGGGACGATAACTCCGGCGATTGTTGAACATGGGCCGATTCCTAAATAGTCGCCGGCCATTATTGTTGTTTTCTGAGCCATACCCACTAGGATAACGAGATCCAGCTTGGGTATAACTCAGGAAATCTGTCTGGCAACTTGCCGTTACCTTCGTCTTCATCGGTTTTAGAATTTTTGCCTGTCGGGCGAAGTATCGTTTTGGTGGACCACCAACTTCCTTGCCGCACAAGGCAGCTAAACGTGAGGTGACTTCTCGCACCGTTTGGCACAAGTGGGACGCTATGGCCCGGGACTCATCGGGTGGAAGAGCGTTAACTATAATATCTACCAGTTCGGCCTGAGAGGGATGTTCAGCTATCTGATAATATAGTTCAATGATTTTCCAAGCATAGTCCAAGAGGGACCCATACTTGGAGCGATCATACCGGAGTGATTGTAAGTTTCTTTTTTGGAGTCGTTCGATGTGCTCATTACAATATTCTTCTTTGAAAAGAATCAAAAAATCACCGAACGTCCGGATTTGGTATTTAACCGAAGCAAACCATGCGCCCGAAGCGGCGATCAAACATTTTTCAACTATTTGTAGGCGTTCTCCATCAGTAAGTTTGTACATGTCTAAATATTGCTGCAATCTTCGCAGAAAAACTCTAGGTAACCCGTTAGTAATGTTCCCATCGAAAGTGGGGAAACGTTCAATATCCCGGAGGGAAACTTTAGAGCTCATACTATACGGGGCAGGAAAATAATCCAGTGGAATCAACGCGTTATCCTGAGCAGTTGGGGTTGTAACCGGATTTGCCACCGACGGAGTGGTCACTGAACTGAACGCTCCCATATGACCAAGAGAGGTTTTGTAATTTGTGTTGACCATGTAAGGTTCAAACTTAGGACCCACCACGGTAGTAACCGACGGTCCGGCACATCTCCTTTCCCCTCCTGGCAGCACGCTGTACGATTGTACCATTCCAAAGGTAGAGTGAGCATTTACGCTAGTGACTGTTGTAGTCACAACACTCGACTGCATCGGTACATCAAAATTACTCAACCATGATTTTGAGGTTGGCTGATGCGGGGGGCAATACATTGCTGTGTCCCGTGCATCAGGCAACACTTGACTCTTACCCGGGAGGACGTTACTTCTTTCTGGGAGAATTTTCCCTGGAGAATCGCCATCAGGAAAAGGATAGGAGATATCAGGCTTGGCGATTTGCAATTTAGTAATATTCCCCTTAATACTGTCTACTTCGGTTTGAATTCGACTAATTCTTTGGTCAACCGACTCTAGTTTAGATTCTATTGATAGGTCGGATACTACAACATTCAATCTACTTATTTCAGCCTGCTGCTGTTCAACTTTTTGTTCGATGTCACCAAATCTTTTGTTTGTACTCTCAAACCTTATATCTATTTCGTTGAATTTCTCATTTGTTTCGTCTCTGAGCTGCTCGGTGGACTGTTGGGCCCGGTATCTAACCTGCTCCAGTTCAGTAGATGTTTGCTCTTTCAATTTGCTCATCGAAGAAGCAAAGTCCAAACAGATCTGGTCAATTTTATTGTTTAATACCTCGAATCGAGCGTCGGTCTCTCGTTTCGAGGTATCAAACTTCTCATTTATTTCACGTCTCATTTCTGCATTCTCACGCCTCATTTCTGCATTCTCACGCCTCATTTCTGCACCGTTCTGTTCTATTTTAACTTCCATGTTAGAAAATTTTTCATGCATCATTTCCATCATCTGGCGAATTAATACAGACGCGTCAGACCCTCCAGATGACATTCCTTCCTTCGGGTTTGCCGTCTGATCCCGAGAATCACTTTGATTTCCACTCTTTTCCTCATCGTCGAGGTCAGATATCTCCGCTGGAGATATTTGGCCTCGGTCCTTTTCACAGTCCTCACAATATTTTTCTATTTCGCCGGTTTGAACTTTTTCTGCATTTTCAGCAGTATCGTCCAAATTGGAACAAGCAAAGTGGATCCATTTTAGTCCACAACCGGTATATCTTATAAGTCTCCGCGGGGCGCGAGATCTTTTCTCTTTTTCGTTTAATATGCATTGAGTGCACGTGACATCACACTCGTCCTGTGACACAACAACCTTTTTTGTTGCCATAGTTTTGAGACACTTTACACTTTACAAAAGACAAGATATATATATCAGAAATACACATATACTATAAAATACTTATTCGCTATCCAGACAAGTATTATTCATAAATTAAAGGACTCCCATTCTCTTTCCTTCCTTGACACCCTTCTAGCGTTTAGTTCTATTTTAGAAAAATTTTGACACTCCTTCTCTTTTTCCCCCTTAGAAAAGGAAACAAAAATGACAAAGTAGCCAACGACTCTACTTGTTTCACTATAAAATTTCTCGTATTAATTTCAATGTTGTAATCAATTCAACATGCCTTCAACCTCACTCTTTAACATTCTTAAAAAATTTCAAATCTATCGGTCGCCATTTAAACGGAGATCCGTTGCCATGGGAACAAGCGTTGCCATGACAACCATTCTTGTCGCGGTTCACCAATTCAAACTGATTGGCATGATAACTAGTATTATTCAATAAGCATTTTCAGATCCGTTACCACAGTAAACATACGTTACCATGGCAACAATCTTGTTACGTGTCGCCATTCTAAAACTGGCTTATGGGGCCGTTGCTACAGCAACCACTGTTGCCATAACAACGAATCCTGTCACCGTTCGTCAATCTAAGACTGATTGAGGAAAAAGGGCAACAAATGTGATGCACAGAATAAGTCGTGAGTGGGAACCCTTCACCCCTGGTGGGGATGTTCATGAAGCTATCAGCTTATGTCTAATTACGTTGGAATATATTAGCCGTTTCTTAATTTTGAACATACTAGGTTCGATCAAAACGAGAAAACTTTTTATCGGACTTCTAAAGAAAATAAAATCAAATAAATAAATACATGACCGTGTTTATTACATATAGAATTCCCAGTCACGACCCCCCTTCCAGTTTTATTAAAAAATAGAAGAAGAAGATGAAGAAAAGAAAAGAAGATAGAAGAGGAAAGATGTAAAGTAAGAAGGTGATAAAGGGAAAACTGTTACTAGATATTTTAAGGAATATGGTAAAGGAAAGCGAATAATTATCTAATTGTGATCATTTCCAATAGCTATTAGTTGAATATCTGGTATTAACGTGATCAACGGTAGACACATGTTAACTCATACATCCCCGACCTAGATCCATTTGACCCCAACTACCAAATTATCCCAATCTAGCTCGGAGATAGATGAGAAAGTTTAATTTTACCTTTTTTTTTTTTTTTAAATATTTCCAGAAGTTCTAGACTAATATTCAATATTTGAAAAATGAACGACGAAGTTGATGGCATGTTAGAAACGACCACAGAAAGAAAAAAAAAATCAGAGTATCACATATGTGACGAAGATTTTGACTTTCACAGTTCTCTCATGATGATCATTCGTTCAGGCTACTTCAGTCCTTTTTACCTCCTTCATAGAGCCAACTTAAGTTAGTATTAACATTCAATGAGTTCAATTGATAACTACCAATAATTATAATAAGTCACATATGTATGACAAGATAATTGGTACACTTAATACTAAACCTACATTTCACTCACACACACATTCATACAGGACAATGTATACTTCGGGTTGTATTTGGTTGAATTAAACTAACCTAACTACAATGCTATAGACATTTATTACATTTCAATAGAAGAAGGTGTAGTTTGACATAACAGAGAAAAAAATTTAATACATGAAAAGAATGTTTCATAAACATGCACAGAAATTCGCTACTTTCAACAAGATCAAATAACACATTTCTCTTTTTATATATATATATTAAAAGTTGGATTACATGAAAAAGAATTAAACCAAAGACGAGACAAGAAAAAAAATTCAAGGGTCAATATATATTTAAAACTCAGTGCAATGAATACATATCATTGCAGGAAAAGAAAAAAATAATTGGTTAATCATTTAAAAAAAACTTTAGTAATATTTTATTGAGTCTTTGTCTCAATAGGAGACGTATCGACTGTTTTATGAGTCTTTGTTCTCACGTCGATAATAGCTCTTTTTTTTTTCTTTCTTTTCAACTCTCTTTATGCACTGTGGTTTGTGTCCGTGAGAGTATTCAATTGTTTTTGTCTTAACTATAGACAACTAATTGCTTCATATCACATATATGTATATCTATATTTCTCATTTCGTCACTCGACGCACTTTATCTAAAATTTCAAAGTTTGTCAATATTAAGGAAAACTTATCAAATCCAGTCACAGATATTGGGAACATATTTCCATATTCCGGTATTCGCATTAACTTATTGAACAGATTTCAGTTCGTTGAATTTAAGATCACTAAATTTTTCCCTAGTATAGATCTTGTAGTCAAAAATTCTAGATACTGAATAGTTTGGTGTCCGATCGTAGGGGAAGGATTTGTTCCATGTTTTACTGATGGAAAAAGTCGTTGGAGGGGCGCACTGTTTCGTAGGTTGCTAATTTCACTCGCAAAGTAAATTTGGGTAAGGATTAGGGTTATTCTTATTTATCTTACGACCCGCTACTTGTTTTATTCACATGCAGTAGTTAACATTATATTCCACTTTAATAGTTACAAAAATTAATAACAACTCAACAAAAGTAATTTATGACAATTTACGCGGGAATACTATATATCACAAATAGTTAATTAATACCGAGTGTCAAAAATCTATGGCAACCTAACAAGACCAGGGTAAATATCGAGCCCATTACATACATACTCGCATATATATATATATATATATATATATATATATATTCATATTAATCAATACAATAAATTTCACTTTAATATCTATCTTAATATTTCGTCGACGTTTAACTTCTACATAACCGTTCATATTCGACAAGTATTCATATTTTATAAATATTTATATTTATTTGGCTCAAAGACAAAACAAAACCCTGACTATCAAAATTCACCTTTTTCCTTCATAAGGTTGCAACATTATATTTTATATGTATAAACCCGATAATCAATAATCATTTTCAATTTACTAAAGATCCGCGTATATGAAAAAAAAAATGTTGGTGTTATTTAATAAGTTGACATAAGAAGTGGAAAATGCAACAAATAGAGCAGGCACGTAACTTTTAAAACTATGTAAGTACATATATATAGATGTATATACAACAAAAAAAAAATCAATGTTATTCGAAACTAGTGGGCCCAAACTATTAATACATACACACTATATGACCAATCAATAGAAATAAAAACCAGAAATCAGTAATCAATTGATATAAGTTGTATGATCAATGAATAACGAATGTTTCTAGGAATCTGAAAGCATAGTGTACCTTCCCGTCAATTTCTCCAGTGGTGGATTGAATATCGCGAAAATGGTCCCGAGTTGTGCTGCAATACCTCCACGAATTGCATCCCTCGATGTCTCAGTTAGTACATACGATCGAAATAAGTAATATGGAATATTGTACATTTTCATGAGTTTCAGAAACCGGGGGGGGGGGGAAGGTTGAAAAAGTAAAAAAAAATCTCGAAGTAATGAAGACAGAGAGAGATAGAGAAGAAGGAAGACGAAGAATAGTGGCGCCAAAGACTTAAGTGGGAAATAACTAACGCTACAAAGACAGAAGTCGAATTTCTATCTCGACAAATCCATAGCCAAAATATTCTTAACATGCCAAAAAGGGTTCGGCTTACCAAATAAATAGCCGATAAAACTGTCTGCGAAGATGAGACAAGTCTGTGTCCACAATGGGATTTCCGGAAAGACAAAGGCTTTAGGGAAATCCCACCACTCACCGTATCCGGTCAACACCCTTGCAGACCCCGAAATCCTCCGGAAGGTTAGAGACGGCGTTAATTTAGAATTTCAGGAAAGAAAAAAAAAATCATCCGACCTCTTGGAAACTAGAAGATTCCAGAATAGGGATGAAATTAGAGTAATAGCTAAGATATCCCTAACGAGAATTTGCCAAAATAAAAAAAAAATTAAATAAACTGAATTTTGGATCGGTGATTTCAATAACCAAAACATCACCGATGGCTACCCAGCGCAGACATGCCACCGTCTGGGACGTCGTTAATTTCCCTCATCTAATTAAACTAAGAAAAGACATGAAAAATACTTAAGGGGACTAGGGGTCGACGTCCGGGTACGCTATATTTAGTAGCAGTTAATTTAATTGGATAGTCCGAACTGAGTTATATGAACACTGCACCATAAATAAATAAGGTAAGCAACAAAAAAAAAAAAATCTCGGAGAGGCAATGAATGTTAAAGGTATAACTGACCGAAACCTGTACTTTTCGATGATCACAGGAAATAGCAGTTGGTTTTCTTAATTATCATTTCTGTCAACCTTTAGAAGTAATTCCCATATGATACTACTCTATCTATTGAAAGGCTTAAGATCTGGGGCTGTTATTATGAGGTACATAAATGCAAAGTAACACACAATTCCCAATTATAATTTACATTCAAGTAGCAAACTCGGTTGGATGAATGCACTGGTGTGGAAGTCAAAACGCGAGAGATTTTTTTTTTTTTTTTCGTAAACATATTCATATTTTCACTATATAAAATTTACTAGGCCTATCCATTTAACTATAGGGGTCATCATCTTATTCATATTATATATCATATTATTAACATTTCATTACATTCATTCATTATCTACTAATTTCCGCACGAAATAATATTTTATCAACACCCTATTTCGTACATTTTCACGCAGGCCATACACATATTTACATTACGCAGTAATAAATATATATATATATAACTATCACAATCTATCACGCTCAAACCACCACACGATCACATTCATCGAACCACGTACTCTTTATTTCGAAGCACCCAAATTGTATTTACTTTGCAGGTTTAAAAAAAAAAATCATACATGTATTTACGGAAAGTTAAATTGTCAATGATTAATCTATTTCTGATTTGTTGATAAAACTGAAGCAACAATGGAATTTTCGACAGCCACGGGAAAAAAGAATTTAATACTACATTTTGAACCAAACAGTAACAGCATATGGACTTTACTTCTATTAAGAAAATAGGTATTCTTTATTTCGGCGGATTATTCATTTTCTATTGGACCTAGCAAACTGAAATTTTCAGTACAGTAAGATCTCATGCTATCTTATATGAAGGTATACTCATCCGAACCGAAAACCATGTCCACGGGAAGTAATTTGAGAATAACTGTCCAAAATCAAACAATCTAAATCACTAAGTCATGCGATGTCGTACTGTCAACAAACAATTGACTACCGAAAACTGACGCTATGGCGCTGTAGTGGAGGCATAATTTACCGTGTACTGAAATGTATACTTGTACTCATTAATCAGAAATTTAATATTTACTCTGGTTTATTTATGTTAGAAAAATGGTACTAAATTAAAGCATATTTATACACTGTCCAAATCGAAAATTCACACACTCACACAAAACTACTAACTACATACACCACTGTTAGTACTATACATAAAGACAACTAACTAAACTAAACATGCACCATTTAGTTACATGCACGTTGACGAAAATAACCTAACACATTAGATTTAAAATACATTACTCCCTCGTCGATATATATACAGTCGGCTCTATTTAATTTAAAGGGGGTCAAAAATGAGAAAGGTAACACTAGGTCTAATTGACCTGACCAATTGTTTACATAATGATTGCCAAAAATTGATGCCCGGGGGGCACCTTAACGAGGTTTATGGAGGGACCCTTCCCCTGAAAGGGGAAAAGGCCCTAAAACGAACAATAACTAACCCATTCCCCCGCTAGAAACTGGTTCAATTTGGAAAAGGGGATAGGAGCCCTTTTAAGCTAACTTAAGCTGCCATTATTATTATTCACTTTACAACCATCAAACCTACGTACATGCGATTACTGAATAAATAATAGAAAGTCACATTTAATTAATACACGAACAACATGCACCAAACAGGTCGTAATTTCCCTAATCCCTACTTGAGTTTGAAATAAAAAAAAAGTAAAGTCACTCTTTCACTGTTGTCTATTCTCGATAGGCAGCAAACATGGCTTCCTAGTAAACAGAACTGGAATTTGTTATTTCACTGAATTGCAGCTTCTTTACCAAAATTTGCGGATTTTTCGGGCTCCTATTCTGTTGTAAATCTTTAACTATTGGATTACATTATATGTTACCTTAGTTGTCCTTGTAAATTGGAATTCTTCCCGAAAAATATGTAGCACAAAATTCACAAGCTGCTTCTTGTAGGGTGTCGTCGATTGTTCTGATAACATTGCGCCGAAAAAGCCAGAGGTAAGAGAATTCCTCCAATCAGAAAGAAAACTTTAGCCGCGGAAATTACAAAGCGAATGGAAATTTGGCAAATCCAGATATAACCGGATCTGAAAGTGACTATGGACTAGTGAGAGGGGGTGAGGGAAAGATTAGGTACCTGGCCAAAATCTACATTGGTCTGAAATTAAGGAAATTTATATCCAATAACGGAACTATGTTCCGGTATGACGTCAGAATGGTAAACCTTGTAACTATTCAAGTTATATATCCGTAAATGGGATTTACACTCAATCAAAATATAAATAAATATATTATACAGTGGGAATATGGTTACTAACAAAACCTTTGGGTTTATTATATTTAATTCGAAGTAAAGAGAGTAAGTAAATTGTGTAACTAAACCGAAATTGAATTAAAAAAAAATTGCTAGGTACAGGGTGCGTAAAAAAAAATTGCCATTACTTTCAACTGTAATGGTATATTACATATTCTTAAAATGTGTACATTAGCGAATAGCACACGCCGATGCCATGTGGCACCAATAGAGTTAAGCTATCTACCATACAGTTTTCTTCTAGTGGCATAGGTCGGACAGAGAGTGTCAGAGAGCGCCAAAAAGCATATAGAAAGCACAAAACGTCCACATTTGTTACTTATCAATTTTTTCACAAAACCTTTTTTGTTCTCTTAACATTAAAAAAAAAAATGTTTCACAGTCTTCTATATCACATGGTTTCTGCTGATATCGACACTAAACTCTGTTTTCACTAGTGTAATACAACCATGACATCTATCCTGTAAGTTGATACCCCAGAAGTAAAAACATTTTTAAAAAAATCATATTATTGGATATTATTTATATTTTTCTACGTAATTTATAAAGAAAGAAAGAAGAAAAATAATTTCAACACGATCAAAATTAATTCTTGAAATAAAAGGTTAAAGTTAGCGTCGTCACTGTTTTAATGTACCATTTTTTATGTATTTTAGCCGAAAGAGCGGTTGATTCATGAAAATGAATGGCTATGAAACAATTGGTTTAATGAACATGTGGGAAAGAAATATGAGAACTCCGAGAAATTACAAAATATATATTTACCAAAAATTCATTGTCTGGGGTCGAACCAGAAATCCCTCTATTAAAGATAAGTGCTCCATTACCGTGCCATTTCTTAGAATATAATTTGACAATTTATATGCATTGGTTAACTTGATGTAATACTTTAAATTATGTTGATTAATGACAAGAATATGAGCAGCAAAATATTCAGAACTGTCGAAAACAACCTTCTCTTCAGTGAGATTCGAACTTACCCTAGTAGTATTCAAGGCTTTTAATAACCTTATTGGAGGGCACGGTGAGTCAGTGGTAAGGCAGTTTCCTCTGGTGTGTGGGATTCCTAGTTCGATTCTCGGCCACGTAAGTTTGTGGTTGGACAACATCATGTCCGTGAGTTTTCTCGAGGTACTTGCATTTCCTTCCATATTCTCATTCCACTAATGCTTCCATTATCATTCAGTTGCCTTATTCATCCGTCTCCCTTAAACTTAAGGGCATAATCGTGGGAGGTTAAACTGGAAGATCTCATTTCATTCATTTTAAATAGCCTTACTCAAGCCTTCAAGGCTAAATTTATAGACTTGCACAAACTTGCATTTACACGATTGCAGAAATTAGCAGGGCTATAGCAAGTTTGCTAGTTCCTCGATTGCAAGTTTGCTTCAGACTTACCAATAATACGTAATATAAGGCTAGCCTTAGAATTCCTTTAAAGTGACACACCTGTCGAGCATGATTTAAAATTTAGACTTGGCAAGACCATACACAGACACTGTCAAGGGAATTTAAAGGCATATTTAACTTAGGTCTACCGTAAATGTAAATGATTACTGGGGCGACTAGGTTTCTTCTCACAACCATTAGCCTAACGCCTCAAACTACTCGACAACAATTGCACCGGTGCCTCCGTCACTGTGACGTTAGACTGGCAAGCAGAGTTGTCAGCCGTCCCGATTCTGTCTAGACTATACCGATTTCTGACTTATTTGTCCCACGTCCCGACTGGACATTCGTCGGGACGCATATTCTCCCGATTTATCGATTTGCAAAGTTAATTAATATTTTACTGGGCCATCTTTTTTTGTCTTTTTTCTTTTACACAAAGGAATAACATTCTTTTACACGCACAGTTTTATGTATAGAAACAATTTAACAAATCCTATAAAGTGTTGAGCATATGGCCCCTGGGTCCAGTCACGTTTTAATAGTTTTCTCTCTAAACTTTGTTTATATTAAATAAATTGCAGTTGTCTTGGTTTTGATCCCTAAATTTGACCTTGAAACGGTTACTTCCAGAAATCAAAATCGGTGCCATTGAGCATAGCTGATGCTAATCTACATTTTAAAACCAAAAAAGTTGAAAAATACGGGCCATTGTAACTCAATTTTAACCCATATCAGTAACGCAAAACCTCAAACTAAGTAAACAAATTATATATATTAGAGTTTAACAGATAAGAAAACAATATCCAAAGACCAAGTGCTAAAATGTATTGCGCTGAACGAAATGGTATACATGAGAGTAAAAACTGATGTGTAGTTTTTGAGAAAATGGAGGGAGTCGAATTTATTTGTAAGCATAAAAATTGATACTCTCCGAGAACCATGCCATTTATTGAAGTAAAACTGAGACTGCCCCACTAAGGTCTTTATTACGATACTTTATTATGGCATGATGATGCAGCAGTTTAGGTTAATGAGATCTGATCAATAGTCATGATTCGGTTATAGATTTCAAGTTCTGTTTAATGATACTACCATCCAATCCGAAAATAAGACATACATATCAGTCAGTGACGTATTTAAGGAGGTTTTCCGGGTTTAAGCTCCCCTGATATTTCACTTACTATTATGAAATATCTTGCAGAATTTTTTTGCATTTCCAGGAATAAAGTTAGCAAAGCCCCATCCCCGAAACAAAATCTTAAATACGCCAATGATATCAGTCAATAGAACACGTCAAGCTAAACAAAATAAATATTTAGTGGTAGATTCTCATGGTTAATTTTCGAGCAAATAAAAAAAAAAAAGGAATTTCTGTTGCAGTAAAAAGTCTGTCGTTTATAACCAATATTAATTAACGTTTTTTTTTATTTTGCTGCAAGAAATTATTATTTAACGTACGTACTGTATACATAGTAAATTGGGCATTTGTTCTGTTTCGTATAACCACACGAAAATCGAAAATAAGTACGAAAATGTACTACATGTGGTTAGATTAGATTACGTTACGTTAGGTTACGTTAAATTAGGCTAGGCTAGGTTGAGTTACAAATCAGTCACCCTCAAAATAGAAGCGTTCTGATGTATGACATAAAAACTACGATACATAAAACGTAAACTAACTTGTGCTAGGTGGACACTAAAAAAAGCATCCTGTGTAACCGCGGCAGGGCAGGACGAAGCTGGTGAACCCGCTCGATAGAGCGGGTTTTCGTTCGAAGGGAGAACGTACGCCAGCGACGTTGGGTATGCGCGTAGACAAGGATAATGAAAACAAGAGGGTTTTGGCAATGATACGAGTTTGAATAGCACTTCTCATGGTTACATGAACAACAACCAATACACAACAAACAGTAAAACTATATTTAAAGTGAACGTACTTCCTTCGAAAAAACAACTGTCTTTCGTATGAGCTTTTTGCCACTTACATTAATTGTCACTTACTCTATTTCCACACTGAAATTATATTCCGCTTCTTTCTGTATTTTTAATTCGTTTCCACACTTTAAGGACAAATTGTTCGCCTGTTCATAGACCGTGTCTTTCACACAATTTCAATAGCTGACGCTCGTTATTTTTGAATAATTCTGTAAAACTCCAACACGATATGTCACATCCTTGTCTTTCCCGTCACTAAATTATAACAAGAGTACCTCTGCGCCAAAGAGTCCCTTCCGCCTACACATACAGTGTCACTTACAACATGAAAAACACCCTAAACCCAGGG
>NW_027657751.1:0-20435 GCF_964235325.1 Thermobia domestica | reverse complement strand
GGTATGTTGGAAAGCCCGCTTGGATGAGTTTGTGCACCAGTCCTCTGTGCCACACCCTGTCGAATGCTTTCTCTATGTCCAGGAACAGTCCCAGGGTGTGGCCTCCTGCATTGTATTGGTGTGTTATTCGGTCTACGACCCGGACTAACTGATGCGTGGTGCTGTGTTCGGGCCGGAAACCGAATTGATGGTCGGGCAGGATGTTCACTTCCTGGGCGTGGTTGAGTAGCCTTCGTTGGATGATCCGTTCTACCACCTTGCTCAGGTGGGAGAGGACGCTGATCGGGCGGTATGAGGTGGCTTCTGTGCGTTTGCCGGTTTGCTTTGGGATCATGCTGATGCGGGCTTCTTTCCATACGGCTGGGAAGTGTCCGGTTCGGAGTATTCCGTTCGTTATCTTAGTCAGGAGAACTAACACTTTTCTCGGAGCCTTCTTCAGCGCCAGTGGTGTGATCTTGTCGAGCCCTGCTGCCCTGCGGCTGTTTAGGCGGCGAATGATGTCACTTATTTCTCTGGGGGTGGTTGGGTGTCCAGGTTGGAAGTGGAGTTCCTGGTTTAGTTGGTTGATGCTGACTTGCACTGCTTCTTCTGTTGCCGGGGTTGGGGGTACAATGTTTTCGGTGAACGTTGCCTGAAGGTGCTCCGCAAACACTGTTGCCTGTTCTGCTGGGGTGAAGACTAGTCCTTGGTGGGATCGTAGAGGTTGGATTCTTGGAGGTCCCCTTGGTTTCCCAAGTGTTCTGATGAGGCGCCAAAATTCCGGTGTTGCTGCTTCCATATTTTGGAGTTTTTCATTCCACTTTTGCAGTTTGATGCGTAGTAGTCTCTTCTTCACTCTTTTAGCGAGGGCGTTCCAGAGCGCTTTGAATCTTGGATTTCGGGTGTTTTGCCATTTCCGTCGCGCCCAGCGCTTGAGATGTATTAGCACTGTGGTGCGAAGGTCCTCCGGTGGTGGGGTTGGGGCCTGGTCCTGCCTTCGTGTTGCTGCTCTGTACGCCGTCTGGATCGATGCTGTGAGTGCCGCTACTGCTGCATCGATTTCTTCTGGCGTGTTGGTTGCCATCCTCGTGTCGATCATTTCAGCAAGGTGTTGCCGGTATTGGTCCCAGTCTGTGGTGCTTGTCTGGGGTAGTTTTTTCCGTGGGATGTGATGAGTTGTCGCCACTGTGAACAGCACAGGTAGGTGGTCGGATTGCAGGTCGTGCAGCACTATTGGGCCTTCCAGTACTGCTGTGTTTGCCGTGAGGAGCATGTCCAGGATATCCGGGGCGTTGCCGTTCTTGGGGTAATGGGTTGGCTCTGTTGGGGCGTCCGCTATGAAGTCTATTTGCTGGAGGGCGTCGTAGAGTATGTTTCCATTCCTATTTCTGGCTCTGGAGTGCCATGCCGGATGTTTTGAGTTCAAGTCTCCTGCGACGATGATGCGGTGGCCAAGTCTGCGGAGGTTTTGGATGTCTGGTGGGTGGAGATTTTTGTCGTGCGGCCGGTATGCTGATATGAGGTGGAGAGGACCGTCCGGTGAGTGCACTGTTATTCCTGTTGTTTCCAGTGATTGAAGAACTGGTATTTGCAGTTGGTCGTGCGCTATTGAGTTTTTGATTAAGACGGCTGTTCCACCCATCGGTCTGTTGATGCGGTCATTTCTGTATGTTACGTAGTTTCGGATGTTGTAGGAGAACTGGGGTTTGAGGTGCGTTTCTTGCAGGAGGGCGACGTCAATTCGTTCTCTTGTAAGAAAGTCTGTCAGTTCCTCTCTTTGGTCCTTGACTCCATCTGCATTCCAGCAGGCGATCCTGACTTCTCTGCTTACTTGCATTTTATTCTGAGCCATCATCTAGAAGTGCTGCAGATAACTCGATGATGATGGCCAGCTTGCTTGCCTGATCTGTTGCCGTTTTCAGTTGTTGGAGACCTTTCTTCAATTTTTCTAGGAAGCTTTTTATGTTGAGTCCTGACAGGAGGTTTAGCACCTCTTTGATGGAGGTGATGAGACTTCCGTCTATGGTGGTTGATTCGGTTGTGGTTGTCGTGGCTGCTGTGCTCGGTTCACCTGCTGGAGTGGGGTGCGTGTTTTCAGTCTGGCTGGCTGTTACTGCTGCGGGTGTGGTGGTTTCTTCCTCTGCGTGGGGTGCTGGGTTTGGTGGAGTTCCGCCGGAAGTTGTCGCTTCACTCTCACTGGACTTCTTCGTTGGCCGGGTGGGTTGGGTTTGCTGGGAGTTTTCCACTGGCTCTTTGTCGGTGTTCTTCTCTGGATGTTGTGTTGGAGGGAAGGTTAGTTTCTTGGCTATTCTCTTCTTTTTCTCCGCCTGAATGTACGGACAACCCTGGTAGTTTGCCGGGTGTGCTCCACTGCAGTTGACGCATTGGGCGGCCGTGTCCCTGGTCTTCTTGGGGCAGTCTTGCGTTGCATGCGCTCCTCCGCACTTGACGCAGCGAGCCGTGGCTCTGCACGTTTGTTGCGAGTGCCCGACCCGTTGGCAATTGTGGCATTGCAAGAGTTCTTTGCTGCCTTTGTAGGCTTCAACCTCTACTTTATAGCACAGTAGGCGGCGTATGTTATATATGTTGACATCTTGATTTTTGGGTAGCGTGATAAGGAAGAGTGGAAATTTGGGGCGGACCCCTTTGTCATCAGGCCTGCCGCTGAGTTGGCTTACGCTGGTGATGTCTAGTCCTTCTTGTTGCAGGGCCTCTTTAATGTCGTCCATGTCTGTGTCTATTGGGAGTTTTCGTAGCACTACTTTGAGGGGGCGTGATCCCCTTGGCAGTTCAGTGGCGTATTCCCTCTTCTCTTGAATGCAGAATGCCTCTATCTTGTTGAGATCCTGCATGGTTGCACAGTGAAACTTAAGGAAGTCTTTGTTTGGATAGATCAGTGGGGGGGTGGAGAGGGTAGCACAGAGAGTTTTGCTAAGCTGGTGCTGGTTTTTAACACCGTAAATGTAGATGGGCGGCACTTTCCGGGCTGTGGCGCGTGGATTTTTGGCTCTATTTTCTTGGGTTTCGTCTTGAACTTCCATTCCGTTTTCTTCGTCTTGTGGGTGGGGGGTTGTACTGGGGTCGTTGCGGCCTTGTTTGCTTAGTGGTGCATATCTGTTTGAGAACTCCCATAGTGATGTTATGGGCCCTGAAGCGGTTCGTTTCATGGTTTTGCGGGGGCGCTGGAAATCTTCTTCTTCTTCTTCTTCTAGGGGTGCTCCTGTTGGAGGGTTTGGTTGTGGGGGGGGGGAGGCTGAGGGTGGTCTCACTTCCATTGCATTTTCTTCTGGGGTCTTGTGTTCTCTTTCTTCTGACGGCTTTTCTTGCTGGGGGTCTGGTGTTTGCAGTGGGGGGAACTGGTCCGGCCATGCTTCTTGGGGGGGGGGCTTGTAAGAATCAATGTCACTTTGGTTGTTGACTATATTTGGCGTTTTCTTCTTGAGCTTGGGGGGGGCACGGCGTTGTCTGCTGGGAGTGCCCAGGGTGGTGAAATTTAAACCTTTCAGCTGATTTGTGACTACGTTGAGCGACGCAGTGGGGGGCTTCCTCGGTCGGGCGCGTTCTGGTTTCATTTTCGTAGCACTTTTCGCACTTTGTTGTTTGCCCTTCTTCAGGAGGTCGGAAATGGCTCTTGAAAGGGCCGGATTGTCCTCAGCTTGCTTTAGAGTCTGTTCAGTTTCAGTTCCTGGTCGGGCTGTTGTTCTTATCGTGGCTCTTGAAAGGGCCGGATCGGGTGACTTTCCGTTGGCTGCCAGGGTGTCAGGCTTGTTTGGTTTTCGGTCTGGGGTGTGGGGTAGGGGGGCCACACTGAGATTTTCAACTGTTCTGGGGGAATTGATTGTTGCCAGGAGCTTCTTTAGCGTGCTCCTGGCCGGCCAATTTTTCTTTTTGCCGTGATCTGTGGTTGCACTCACTTCACTGGGGGTACAGTTTATTAGATTGTTGGGTTCTATTTTAGTTTTTCGGGGAGAACTTGCTGCCTCCTGCTGGACGCAGCGAACTGCACTGAAATTGTTCTGGATCTCCCTTATATATGGTTCTGATCAGAATTCTGGTCTGTGATTGGCCGAAGAAGTTGAGTTACTCCGACCAATCAGATTTGAGATTTTTCTCGCGGTCGCGCTAGTTCCTGAACAAAACTGATGTCGGGAGACGATATGGCGGCTATGTGGCGTGGCTTATTGTGTGCTAACTACACGTTCTACTGCTACCTCTATCTAATGACATGCAGCATGCACACTTCACAGCCACTTTTTGCCACTTAGAACACACGCACGTATCTCACTTTTACACACAACACGTACAGAAAGTTCCTGAGGGTGCTGATAATGTTTTTAAGGGAATAAACAGTTTATTTCCACAAGAAAATCGCACTAGACGGGAGCGTAAACAACACGCGTCTCACGTTTAGCTGTATTATCTCACTATTGAAATTTTCGCTGGCAGGCAGCGTTGAGTTTGGTTACGGAGCGCGGACCGGATAGAAAGCACTTGCTGAGGCGGGCTGAGGTAAACAGAAGTTCGTAGTTGCCACAACGATAAGTGTGTTTCCTTCTATTTTGATAAACGATTTTTTTCAGGTATTCAATGAATGCACCAGATCCTATTCTTCCTTACTGGCTAGAAGAAACTTTATTCCACATAACTCAAAAGGCATTTGTTTTTATTCGCTTTTCTATTTTATGTTTCAGTCATTGCTAAGTCGGTCACACTACTTTTTCACCCTCCTTGTGCTTATAATTTTCATAATTTAACATGGAAATACTTATCAATAAATAATTATATTACCATGGTAATTAACTTCAATCCTTCCTGTGATTATACGCAAAGTACCATCTTCGTACTGCTTACTATAGTTCAATGAAGGGAATCTATAAAGTAACGCGTGTCGCACACATCTGCCTTGCAAACTCCCTGGCCTACTTCCAATGTATAGACTTTTATTTCAAATCCTGATTTAATTTCATAATTTTCTGTAGATTTTAACATTTTATTACCCAGCTTCTTAATACGAATGACAATCAAGCCTAAATATTTATTCCCTTTAACTTTATTTTTCTTTTTTATTTTGTGCCTTGTTTCATATTTGTTCTTACGTTAGCAATTAACGCACTTACCGTAGTTATGTATGAACAGGTTGTTTCTATATTTATTTTATTCCAAATAAATTAAATATATATACGGATTATTTTATGGTAGTTGATATTTTCTGTTGTTTCCTACGTGAATTGAGGAAACGCACGGACTTTCGCCTAATTCTTGTGCTACTTTCATATGTCTGTATCTGTCGAATGCTGTCGATCTGTCGAAATGTGTATTACTATCTGTCGATTCATCGAGTGAACTGAATTCGTTAACCATTTCACCAGGCGCGCATGCATTTTTTTTTCTTCTAAGGGATCCAAGCTTCGGGGGGCAAGGTTCCAATACTACAAGCCACTATGTCTATATACTATTATTCTGCATTCGAAAACACGATAAATATTCCACTTACTTTTTCACAAAAACATGATACAGACAGAGTACAGATGAAGTGTAAGATCAGATTTATATTGATGATACATCAATATTTTCCCTGTTAATAACTACATTTAATGAGAAAGTCTGCAAATGTATGTTCACTTAGGAACTTTTGCGAGGAGTCCGCACCCGGTGGACACCCCGTGAGTACGCCTCTGCACTTGACTATACTTCGAATTATACTGCAAACAGTTGTATTTTAGTTTCCCCGTTTAGTTCATCGATATCATTAACACAAAGAAAATAGATGTTATAGATGCGTATTCTCAGTTCTCGCTTTATATCCGGACGTCTGCAAAAATCTACTCCTTTTCTTTCTTTCACGCATCCACCAAACTAACAATGATTTGTATTATAATATTTGCGCATAAAATGTATATCTCATACCTTCCATGTTCTCAAGTATTCATAGACAAAAACGGTTACTTTCTGCGAACAAATTGTCCAAACACAGTGCAAATGTCATCTATAGATTGTCCTGGTTCCGTCTGCGTGTACATAACAATGCGTCATAATCATACATTGCACATTAAGGATATCAATTAATCTTCCCAAATTCCTAGATATGCCTGGCAAAAGTTCCGCGTGTTGTAAGGATATTACATTTGTACTACCGACAAGGTGGTATCTTCCAACATTGAAGTTCAATAAACCCCAAATGTGTCGGATATAGTATTTGATTTCTTGTCTCATTGTTTGCGTCAGAGATGTCTTCTCAAGTTAGGATTTACGATACATACAGGATGAGTTGTATATATTGTTGCTGCCAGCTCTATATTAATCCCATATTTGTAAACGAATAAAAACAGTATTCTAATTATAACAATGTGCTCACAATTAATTTTATTCTTAATTGTTATACGTATTGTTGATTAAAAATGAAAATGTTGCTAAGTGAATTTTATTAATATTTTCTGTTGCGTGATATAGGAAGTGAGTGAAATATTGGAGGAATATAGTGTGCGTAGCAGATGATGTGCAGTGGCTTTGGATCGCCTGTGATAAGGTAAGGCATTTGCTATTTTAATTAACACATTTTATATACTGTAATCCTAATTATTTTTATGTGAATGTGCTTACTACTTGTGTATTCAGTGGGACCGATGTTTTAATATGTATGGTCAAGCAGTGTCGAGCCTGGTCAGTGTGTGGATAGGTGACCATTTTTTGTAAATCGATAACATTTAACTTTGTAAACACGGATGAAGTAGAAGTATATTTATTTTATTTTTTACCTCAAATATGTAGGACACTTCTCCTTTGTACATCAATTATTATTATTAGTTCAACTTGTTTACAAGTTAAATGAAAAGAATAGTCGTTATCGTGTGATGATTGTGCTCATTAGGCTAAAGAAGACTCGTGATAAGAAAGAAAAGAAGAACGGTGCTCAAGTTTCGTCACAGCATATTCTCAAGAATTTACAGGCAAAATTCAGTGTTCTGCATGAAAAGGCATATTTGTACGAAAAAAAAAAAAAATTCTGCAGACGACAGAATTAAATAAAGTAATACACATGTATTTTAGAGTTACTGGTGTAAAATCATTACAAGTGCTTTGCCAGGTGGCCAATAAAAAGCACGAATACTATTTAAGGGAGCCAAAACAGGAGAAAGCTGGGGGCCTGAGCGATAGCAAGAATGTGCGTCCAAAGTGAACAGGAGCGAAGGCGACGCGGGTATACGTATAAGCAAGGGTAGTGGAAACCAGTTAGTTTTCGAGTTTCAATAGCACTTGTCATGCATCCATACTAGTAGCGCCCCGCTTGTAAACATTAAGTACACTATGCAAGAATACACCGCCGGTGGAAAATAGTACCTAATACAGTTATCTTTCATATATACTGACTTATTTTACAGTAGTAACCCAACACTAGTAAACGTAAAATAAAAGTGTATAACTTTATATTTAATTCTATCGCCTGGCTTAGTTTTTCACCTGTAAGATGTACTTATTTAGAGCAAGTTTCTTAACTAGCAAATTAAACCGAGAACCACAGCAACCATATATATATTCTTATGATGTACTTTTCTTTGAGTGGTGTTCTCTGTCTATTCAATAACATTTTCTCAGTTTAATGCTAGCAAAAAACAAAACAAAATCAAAGTGTTTCTATATAAATTTAGTTCACCGTGTTGTAATATCACATGGAATTGAAAAACGAATAGTCGAACCTCTGCTATCTCGATCAAACTTCTCAGGATGATATACTGACTTACCGCAGAAGTTCGACTGAATACGTTTCTCAGTTCCATGGGAGAACCTGGAGAAGCAAAAGCCTGCGCAACGGAAAATACTAAATAAACTTGTAGAGCAGGTCAAGATGTATCATCATGCCAAGTTTCATTCAGATCAGAGAAGTTTGGCTGCAGCCATTTTCATTACAAAGCACAAAATGGATGGTCCCTAACCTCGAGAATCTTCACAATTGTCGACGAGTTGAACTGCACTCATCTGATCAAAATCAAACTTAAAATGGCAGTTCACTTTCAACTGTTAAATAATATGATATGCAGGCTTCTGCTTTCCTAGTTACAGTCTATCCACTGTGGTATGCATATTAGTAGAAATGTGAGAGTGCATATTTATTAAAGATTTGCTTCAAAAAGCGATGAAAGACATAGGCATTCCCGCGGGCGGTGATAACAAGATGCCGGAAAACGAACAAGCAGAAAGAATATGGGCTGAAGAAGTGTAAACGACGACGCGGCGGCCCGTAAAGGTGTTGCCGTCCTATTAAATGAATAATATCAAAAGAAAGAAAAAAAAAGTAAAAAATTTCGCGCTCGTAATCAAGACAGAAAGCAACTAAAGGAAATCTTTGTTTTACGTCCCACGTTATGCCGCTTAGGCTAAAAGAGGCGCTGATTATGAGAAATGATTGAAATGGTGGTGGAATGAAGAAAGTGGGAGGAAACGGGAGAACCCCGCGGTAACCCACCGCACATAGTTTTTGTCCACCATAAAGTTAACTTGGCGGGGGCTCAAGACAGAAAGACGGTTGGAAAAACAAATAAACGATGTTCCATCCCGTAAAAATGTTGGCGACCTATGAAATCAATATTTTTTCTTAAAGAAAAAAAAAAGAATTAAAAAGAGAAAAAAAGGTCAAAATTTCGCGCTCGCTTCGCTCGCGATCAGCAGAGAAAAGAGGACGTGACGCACCCCTAAAAGTGTTGGCGACCGATTGAATAAATATTGTGGGTAAAAAAAAAAAAAAAGTCAAAAATTTCGCGCTCGCTTCGCTCGCGATCAGCACAGAAAGA
This sequence comes from Thermobia domestica, assembly GCF_964235325.1. Classification (NCBI taxonomy): domain Eukaryota; kingdom Metazoa; phylum Arthropoda; class Insecta; order Zygentoma; family Lepismatidae; genus Thermobia; species Thermobia domestica. The sequence goes on along the minus strand of NW_027657751.1, from coordinate 11,670 downwards.
AGGACGTGACGCGCCCCTAAAGGTGTTGGCAACCGATTCAATACATATTGTCGGTAAAAAAAAAAAAAAAAAAAACGCTCGCTTCGCTCGCGATCGACATGAAAAAGGCAACGACGTGACGCCCCGTAAAATTGTCGGCGACCTATTCAATCAATATATTCGGTTGAAAAACAAAGTCAAAAGTTTCCCAATCGCTTCCCTGCCGATCGACATAAAAAAAAAGGCAACCCCTTCACCTCTCCTTATGCATTCATCAGTAAACATACAACCATAGATCACAATACCACTCACATCACCTATCAGTTCTCCACGTCCATCAAGATCCAATCATCGCCCTGGCCCTTTATGATGATACACAACATTACATGTTATTGTGTGCATTGCCCCGCGTTACAATACATGACCAAAAAAAAAAGAGAAAAAGAGCTGCACTGCCTTCAGTGTAGACATGTTCGTATTCGTAGAAAATGATTTTAGGTACACGATAGTACAGTAATCTATCTTCACATGCTTCAGATGTGAACGATACCTACACATGAAGAGGGCTCCCGAGGTTTCCTTTTCCAATAGGATGGAGCTCCACCACACTTGCAGAATGACGAGAAGTTATGTTAATAAATATATCCCAGAGTGTTTCGTAACTCGCCCTTGGTCCTAATGATGAAGCGTTCTTCAGATGGCCCCGATGTCTCCACACATGATACTATGCGACTTCTTTTCACGAGGCTCTCAAAGATCACGTTTGTGTCCTAACATTCTCTGCAGATATGACACAGCTGCGATAGCGGATCACAGAAGCCTTTCCTCTCCTTACAAGAGACGTGTTCATTCGAGCATGGGAGTAATTCGACTATCGATCAAATATCTCCCGTGTCACGATAGTAGTCACTTTCAATTCTTCTAACGAAGGTAAGAAAAAATGCTATACAAACTTCCTTTCGGTATATAAAGGATTAGGGGCCCAGAGAATATTTTCTTTCAAGAGGATACATTCTTTTTCGAACACCCTGTATATAGATCCTCTAATTATAACTGCAAACAAAATGTTGATTTTGCAATTGCTTCCATGAGAGAAAATTCTGTGCACTTTCTTTCTGAAGGGCCGGGCCTAAACGTTTTCCTTAATCATTAAATTTAGTAGTTATCTACAATTACATAGTTTTCCATTGTTCTCAAAATAAAGATTTTTCTCTATGAATTGTTGAATGTTGCTAGGGATATTGAAGTAATTCTTTTTAGTGTTTTTTTCTTTACAATAATGTACTGAACGCCTGCATTAAGGAAGTTCGTGTGTCCATCTTGCAAAATGTTTCGTCTTTTTTCATGCCCACTAAGATAAATATTCATTTTGCTCTTTTCTCCGTATGCAAACCACATTTCTTAAAGGCAACATTTTCATACAAATGTAGTACTAAAAACTTCTAATTGGCAACATCTGGGCTGCGAAGAGGAAAAAGAAAGAAATCTCGTACGTATTCGCGCGCAATTCGGAATTAGCCAATGAAAAGCACAAAAGCGGCCACCATCTCTCTCTCTTTCTTATTAACGGTTTTGTACTTTCTGCAGTTCTATCAGTGCTGCTAACCTCTTACTATATCATTGAATATGTATGATATATATATATATATATATATATATATATATATATATATATATATATATATATTTTACAAAAAATCATACTACTACGGAATAATATTAAATGCCTGTAAACCCTCATTTCTGTTTGCACTTTCTGTTACACTACCTTCCCCGAACTTCTTTCAAGTTATTAAGTGCAGAACGGGGAGTTATACATATTTACTTGCGCTTTCACAATATCTGCACATTGTGTAATAATAGGAGACGTATAAAATAAAACTATATACTAATACGTATATATATATATATATATATATATATATATATATATATATATATATATATATATATATATATACAGTACACATTCCACTATCCGAGGCTTTCCTTTTCTTTTCTTGCTGACGATAAATTACGCTCTTAGAAATGTTGTCTGAAAACAATAAGAATATGTGCAAAAAATACAATCAGAGGTAGAGGTCTTTAACAGGAACTAAGCAAGGGAGTTGAAAAATTTTTTATGCATGTAAAAAATATAGACATGAACCAACTTGTGAAATAAAAAGACCAGAAAACTACTCTTTCTAAATTATGTGTAAACTTTTTACCGAAAACGAAAGTTGCACGAAAGACTTTTTGTCCCTTTTTTGGCCTCCGGTGCTTGGGGTCCCTGGTTCAATCCCAGCTCGTGCCGTGTGAACTTTGTCGTGCATAAAGACCGTGCTCATGGGTTTTCTCGGGTTTCTCCCGTTTCCTCCCACTTTCTTCATTCAGTACTCATCATCACCGTCTCCTTTAGCGTAACCGGTATAAGTATGCGACGTAAATCTAAAGATTTCATTTCATTTCCCTTTTCTGCTCATACTGCTGATTATGCGCGATTATGCCAACATCCAACTCCGCGGATAATCGTGCGATTACTGTATATACAACTAATACAGATACGTAATTACATTATCAGTTACAGTATCGGTTTTTATTTACTAATTTGCCTCACTTTATTTGCATCCCTGCAGTAAATAATTCTTATCGATAATAGTTAAAATGTATATTACATTTTAGTGCTTCACGACTGAATGATCATCTGCCTTACGTTATCTCGCAGCTGAAGAGGATGCTACACTGAAAACTACCTTGCGTTATAAAGGGTAAGTGAAACATATCTTAAAAATATCTTTCATACATTTCATTGTGTACATTAAAGAATGTAAGTTTGCCTTTTTCCTGTAATCAATACTTAATAAAGGATTTATTTTTATTTATTTATATACAATTTCATACGTGGTTCGTGATAGTAAACTCGATAGGACATAGTGGCACTATGAACATCCGAATCACTCATCATTCGAACATTCAAATATTTATTCGAATATTAGTATATTCCAAGTAATGTTAACGACGTTAATATGCTTGCCTTTATAGTTAATAATGTCAATTCTTACTTAAAACATACTTCCTTAACAGGACATTGAAGAAAAGGTAGTTGCCAACGGCCATACCATGCTGAATATACCGGTTCTCGTCCGATCACCGAAGTCAAGCAGCATCGGGCCTGGTCAGTACTTGGATGGGTGACCGCCTGGGAACACCAGGTGCTGTTGGCATCTCTTTTTCAAATTTCATTATCCTTCAAGTACGAAAATACTAGAAACATTAATTTTATAGTACTTTCAAGAGATAATTTATCAACATTATTTCATAGCGATTAATCGATATTCTAAGCGTTATACCCACTATTTCTTACACTAACAGCCTGTTTATTTGCACGGCACATTAAAATAACCTGATTTCCGATCCGTGTGCACCTACTACTATACTTAACACGGAATGTATTACCACTTTTTAAAAGTAAATTATTATGACTAAGTGTAGATCTCCGGCGAGTAAATGCCTTTCGTATACAAGCACGACACATCTCCGCTATGTGCTTTACTTTTTTACTAACAGCATATAGAAATTGGATTTCAAGGTGTTTCTACATAACAGAATGAAGCAAATTTCGTGATTTAACTCTTTCGAATAATGTGTTGGTCCTGACAAGGACCGTTTGAAATGAAAAATCTTGAAGAAGATTTTTACTTAGAGCTTGTGTACTTGGTAACAGCCTTCGTACCCTCACTTACAGCGTGCTTGGCAAGTTCACCAGGCAAAAGAAGGCGCACAGCTGTTTGGATTTCCCGGCTGGTGATAGTTGACCGCTTATTGTAATGGGCCAAACGAGAAGCTTCAGCAGCAATACGCTCGAAGATGTCATTAACAAAGCTGTTCATGATACTCATAGCTTTGCTAGATATGCCAGTGTCAGGATGCACTTGCTTCAAAACTTTGTAGATGTAAATGGCATAGCTCTCCTTCCTCCTCCTCTTCTTCTTCTTATCTCCCTTGGAGATATTCTTTTGGGCTTTACCAGCCTTCTTTGCAGCCTTTCCGCTAGTTTTTGGTGGCATGATGACTCACTCGTTCAGCAAAATTAGATGTGTCCGCCGATTTATCGACTTCATTTAAATTACAGTACGTGTTTCAATTCGCGCCAACTGCCTTGCTTTTCATTTGATGCACTCGGGTGCACGCTTGAAGTAGTAACAAAACTGACTTGATTCATGGGAGGCCGCAATTTTTCCTCTCATCTTATTACGAAAGAATATTGAACAATGTCTGGTCGCGGCAAAGGTGGAAAAGTCAAGGGAAAGAGCAAGTCCCGCTCCAGCAGGGCTGGCCTTCAATTCCCAGTAGGCAGAATCCATCGTCTTTTGCGAAAGGGTAACTATGCCGAACGAGTTGGTGCTGGCGCTCCCGTGTATTTGGCTGCAGTCATGGAATACCTGGCAGCTGAAGTTCTTGAGTTGGCAGGCAACGCTGCTCGTGACAACAAGAAGACTAGGATTATTCCACGTCATCTGCAGTTAGCTATCCGTAACGACGAGGAATTAAACAAGTTGTTGTCTGGAGTTACAATCGCTCAGGGTGGTGTTTTGCCCAACATTCAAGCTGTACTTCTGCCCAAGAAAACTGAGAAGAAGGCATAAATGTAAGACCTATATCTCATACAAATCGGCCCTTATGAGGGCCACAAACCCCTTTATAGAGGAGATTTACGATTGAAATGAATTGTTTTCGATATACAGACTCATCAAAAGTGTCTGAGATAGTTGCTTAGTGTCATTCGAAATTCTCGCTGCTATTCGATTAATTAGTATGTGTAGTCGTCGATCGTAATTGAAGCCCATAGGAAGTCACACTATCTTTAGAATACTCCAAACAGCGATGTGCTTAGTTCCCACTACATTATTAATTATAAGATCATTACCTTTTGTATTGTCGCTAGCTACATTTTTTTGATATTTGCGTACATCGGGCTCATATTACCCAGAGGACAGGACAGTCGAGCCCAGATTCTCAGCAATGGAAGAAAACCTCATACCACATATTCTCATGTACTTCATGCTAGACAAAGGAATTTCCAACATTCTTAAAGCACTCATGTTTCTCTCTTGCGTTGGCTTGGCTGAAATTACTCTGTTCAATATGTTCTCGACATTTATTATTGTTCATTACTATGCCCCAATGACATCATGAACAGAGCGGATCAAAAAACTTTCCTAAATTTCTTTTGCAACATAGTAATGACATTAAATGCACACTTAAGTACGATTTATTCTTTGCAAGGTCGATATTCATATTTGTGTGATATGTGTTATATGTATATGGTTTGTAATACGCAACTACTCTTATTCTCTGATCTCAGAACTCATTTGCTACTGTGCCCAACGAGCGAGCCTAGGTTTCTTGTAACTACTGCCTTTCTTTAGTAAATAATGTGAAGTATACAATGCATTAACCTACATCTCATATTTGTATTACTCTTTATTTTACTAACCCGCTACGAAGTGTCATTAATTTACATGTAAATCACAATAGACACTACCGCAAAAGAAAAAAATCGAACCCAAGACCACGTAAACAAGATAAAGGACAAGATTCAGGTTTCTAACGCATTATTCGCCCCTCACAGCACAGTATAGAAGTTGTATAAGCCTCTATACGTACATCCTACTGTCAGAACAGAAATTCCGACTTGCGTTTCGCATCTCTCATGCTCGCTACTTCCAACAAATCGCCAATTTCCAACCAGAACCCCTTCTCCAGCATTAATACTGCTACATATGAATACGTATACATGAACGTACATAATGTAAAAAAAAACGTATGATTTTCTCAAATTAATCTCTCTACGTCTGTAATTTTGTGTGCATCAAAAGGCTTTAATGTAGTTACACGAATTCTTATAATCTAACAGAAAATCGCACAAAGTAAATCTTTCCCTTTATATAAATTTGTTGGCTCTGAAAAGAGCCGTTTATGCCAATTTTATATCCAAAATAGGAGGAACCCCAACTTAACCTCCGAAACCGTACAGGGTTCTTCCTTCCCTCTTCAAGGCATACACAACATCCATAGCTGTCACTGTCTTCCTCTTGGCGTGTTCTGTGTATGTAACAGCATCTCTGATTACGTTCTCCAGGAATACTTTCAATACTCCTCGGGTCTCTTCATAAATGAGACCAGAGATACGCTTCACACCACCACGGCGAGCAAGACGCCTAATAGCGGGTTTGGTGATACCCTGGATGTTGTCACGAAGAACTTTACGGTGGCGCTTGGCACCTCCTTTGCCAAGACCCTTGCCTCCTTTTCCACGTCCTGTCATTTCGATATGTTACTGCTTCGCTCACCACACACGAGAAATACAAGCCCAAGCAGCCCAAGACTCGTGGTTTTGTTCCTTCGATCATGCAGGGAAAGCACGGAGGAAAAACACAAAACGTGTCTAAGCCAATGAGAACTGTCCTTTTCGACTGACTTTATCCAATGAGAAATAGCTTGATTTAACGGTTTTGCTCTTTATATAACTTGACTTCATTCAGCGCGCAATTATTTGAAACAAGTCGTGACAGTTGCAATGGCACGTACCAAGCAGACAGCTAGGAAATCTACTGGAGGCAAAGCTCCTCGAAAGCAGCTTGCCACCAAAGCTGCAAGAAAGAGTGCTCCAGCTACCGGTGGAGTGAAAAAGCCCCATCGTTACAGGCCTGGTACTGTGGCTCTCCGAGAAATTCGTCGTTACCAGAAGAGCACTGAATTGCTCATCCGCAAGCTGCCCTTCCAACGACTCGTCCGAGAAATTGCACAAGATTTCAAGACAGATCTTCGCTTCCAAAGCTCAGCTGTCATGGCTTTACAGGAGGCAAGTGAAGCTTACCTTGTAGGGCTTTTCGAAGACACCAACTTGTGTGCTATTCACGCAAAGAGAGTCACAATCATGCCTAAGGACATTCAGCTTGCTCGCCGCATCCGTGGGGAACGTGCTTAAGTTTGAAGTTCTGGCACTGAGTTCAAAAACGGTCCTTTTTAGGACCAATACACTACTTAGAGATGCTGTTATCCTAACAAGGATCTTGTCCATACTTGTTATCTTTTTTTTTTAAATTCTCACGCCGTATGTTGCATAGTTAATACATCTACCTTCGTTTTCCTCTCGTTTCGTATATCATCCTATCTTTCAAGTATATTCTTTAGTTTTCCCCTATGTTTACCGATTGATTATCTTCGTTTTATGTGGTCAAGGATTCGATTTTGCCATATGTTGCATAAGTTAACTTCGATTCAACCACTGTTTGCCCTTCTCAACGTTATTAATCTCATAGAACTCGCAGGCGAAATATGTACTTCTTCCAAGGTAGCAAAAGTAATATTTTCTCAGAGGTCGCTGCTGTTGAATGCAAACGTTAAACTAAACTTTCTTTAAGTGTCTGTTTGTACTTAACATCAGTTCAATTGTACACCTACATTTCTGCTGGTGTTACTATTTTTCTTTATAGCAATATTACGAATTATAAGACGGTATCCGTGGTTATTAGCGTGTTCCCTTTTCCTAACACTTTCTCATTACACCAGTATTTCCATCATTCATTAGGCGTAATCACCCGTCTCCTTTATCATAAAAATCATAATAGTACGACGTTAAATTGAAACAGTCTACTTCACTTTCACGAGTTGTAATAAGTTCGAACATTTCTTTCACCCCAGCCTTGAAAAGAGTTGATTTTAGTTTAGTGTCCCTTTCAGCAGCAAGGCTGTTTCAAACGTGGACCTACTTATTAACGTGCAATGCGAAACATTTGAGCTCCCACCGAGAATCGAACCCAGTCAGCCTGCAAAAGTTTTTCTAACAAATGCATTAAGTGCGTTTTCTGTACTGTTTCGCTACTTGAAGATAGGAACAAGGAAAAAGTAAGTGATCACAAATTGACATTACGTAATGTGTTCCCCATTTTTTTTCGAGTACACCATTCTTGACACCCGTGAAAGCTTTCTTTCCCCACCCTCAATTCCCCTCTGTTATAAAGCACTTACATCAAGAAGTGCTTCGGTTAAAAAGAAAACTCAAAGTCCCTTGCGTGTATACTATACATTGCTATGAATGAACATGTGATAATGATAGGAAAAGCACAATTTTACTCTTCTCAAAGTATTTGATGGCTCTAAAAAGAGCCGTTTTAAAATGTCAGATGATTTACTGACACATTTACTTCTTCTTTGGTGCAGCCTTCTTAGCACTTTTCGGTTTTGCTGTAGCCTTCTTTGGCTTCGGGGCCTTTGGCTTCTTGGGAGTTTTTGCCTTCTTCACTTTAGATGGTGATTTCTTAGGTTTGGGAGCAGCAGCCTTTTTCTTTTCACCAGTCTTCTTGGGACGTTTAGCTGCTGGCTTTTTCGCAGGCTTCTTCTCCTTTGATGCTGATCGTTTCGCCTTGGTTGAAGATCCACCTTCAGGCTTCTCCTTCAGCGATGAAGCACTAAGCTTAAACGATCCAGATGCACCTTTTCCCTTGGTCTGAACCAAAGACCCAGAAGCAACTGCACTTCTCAAGTATTTCTTGATAAATGGAGCAAGCTTCTCGGCATCCACTTTGTAGTTCTGAGAGATGTATTTCTTAATAGCTTGCAGTGAACTTCCTCCCCTTTCCTTCAAATTCTTGATGGCGTTGTTCACCATTTCTGATGTTCTTGGATGAGAAGGTGTTGTTTTTGGTTTCTTAGGCTTTGCAGACTTCTTAGGAGAAGCCTGTGCCGGGGCTGCAGGTGCTGATGCCGTATCTGCCATTGCTTTCTGCAATAAACTCAACGATACTGAAGAATGAAATTTTCGCTGGCAGGCAGCGTTGAGTTTGGTTACGGAGCGCGGACCGGATAGAAAGCACTTGCTGAGGCGGGCTGAGGTAAACAGAAGTTCGTAGTTGCCACAACGATAAGTGTGTTTCCTTCTATTTTGATAAACGATTTTTTTCAGGTATTCAATGAATGCACCAGATCCTATTCTTCCTTACTGGCTAGAAGAAACTTTATTCCACATAACTCAAAAGGCATTTGTTTTTATTCGCTTTTCTATTTTATGTTTCAGTCATTGCTAAGTCGGTCACACTACTTTTTCACCCTCCTTGTGCTTATAATTTTCATAATTTAACATGGAAATACTTATCAATAAATAATTATATTACCATGGTAATTAACTTCAATCCTTCCTGTGATTATACGCAAAGTACCATCTTCGTACTGCTTACTATAGTTCAATGAAGGGAATCTATAAAGTAACGCGTGTCGCACACATCTGCCTTGCAAACTCCCTGGCCTACTTCCAATGTATAGACTTTTATTTCAAATCCTGATTTAATTTCATAATTTTCTGTAGATTTTAACATTTTATTACCCAGCTTCTTAATACGAATGACAATCAAGCCTAAATATTTATTCCCTTTAACTTTATTTTTCTTTTTTATTTTGTGCCTTGTTTCATATTTGTTCTTACGTTAGCAATTAACGCACTTACCGTAGTTATGTATGAACAGGTTGTTTCTATATTTATTTTATTCCAAATAAATTAAATATATATACGGATTATTTTATGGTAGTTGATATTTTCTGTTGTTTCCTACGTGAATTGAGGAAACGCACGGACTTTCGCCTAATTCTTGTGCTACTTTCATATGTCTGTATCTGTCGAATGCTGTCGATCTGTCGAAATGTGTATTACTATCTGTCGATTCATCGAGTGAACTGAATTCGTTAACCATTTCACCAGGCGCGCATGCATTTTTTTTTTCTTCTAAGGGATCCAAGCTTCGGGGGGCAAGGTTCCAATACTACAAGCCACTATGTCTATATACTATTATTCTGCATTCGAAAACACGATAAATATTCCACTTACTTTTTCACAAAAACATGATACAGACAGAGTACAGATGAAGTGTAAGATCAGATTTATATTGATGATACATCAATATTTTCCCTGTTAATAACTACATTTAATGAGAAAGTCTGCAAATGTATGTTCACTTAGGAACTTTTGCGAGGAGTCCGCACCCGGTGGACACCCCGTGAGTACGCCTCTGCACTTGACTATACTTCGAATTATACTGCAAACAGTTGTATTTTAGTTTCCCCGTTTAGTTCATCGATATCATTAACACAAAGAAAATAGATGTTATAGATGCGTATTCTCAGTTCTCGCTTTATATCCGGACGTCTGCAAAAATCTACTCCTTTTCTTTCTTTCACGCATCCACCAAACTAACAATGATTTGTATTATAATATTTGCGCATAAAATGTATATCTCATACCTTCCATGTTCTCAAGTATTCATAGACAAAAACGGTTACTTTCTGCGAACAAATTGTCCAAACACAGTGCAAATGTCATCTATAGATTGTCCTGGTTCCGTCTGCGTGTACATAACAATGCGTCATAATCATACATTGCACATTAAGGATATCAATTAATCTTCCCAAATTCCTAGATATGCCTGGCAAAAGTTCCGCGTGTTGTAAGGATATTACATTTGTACTACCGACAAGGTGGTATCTTCCAACATTGAAGTTCAATAAACCCCAAATGTGTCGGATATAGTATTTGATTTCTTGTCTCATTGTTTGCGTCAGAGATGTCTTCTCAAGTTAGGATTTACGATACATACAGGATGAGTTGTATATATTGTTGCTGCCAGCTCTATATTAATCCCATATTTGTAAACGAATAAAAACAGTATTCTAATTATAACAATGTGCTCACAATTAATTTTATTCTTAATTGTTATACGTATTGTTGATTAAAAATGAAAATGTTGCTAAGTGAATTTTATTAATATTTTCTGTTGCGTGATATAGGAAGTGAGTGAAATATTGGAGGAATATAGTGTGCGTAGCAGATGATGTGCAGTGGCTTTGGATCGCCTGTGATAAGGTAAGGCATTTGCTATTTTAATTAACACATTTTATATACTGTAATCCTAATTATTTTTATGTGAATGTGCTTACTACTTGTGTATTCAGTGGGACCGATGTTTTAATATGTATGGTCAAGCAGTGTCGAGCCTGGTCAGTGTGTGGATAGGTGACCATTTTTTGTAAATCGATAACATTTAACTTTGTAAACACGGATGAAGTAGAAGTATATTTATTTTATTTTTTACCTCAAATATGTAGGACACTTCTCCTTTGTACATCAATTATTATTATTAGTTCAACTTGTTTACAAGTTAAATGAAAAGAATAGTCGTTATCGTGTGATGATTGTGCTCATTAGGCTAAAGAAGACTCGTGATAAGAAAGAAAAGAAGAACGGTGCTCAAGTTTCGTCACAGCATATTCTCAAAAATTTACAGGCAAAATTCAGTGTTCTGCATGAAAAGGCATATTTGTACGAAAAAAAAAAAAAATTCTGCAGACGACAGAATTAAATAAAGTAATACACATGTATTTTAGAGTTACTGGTGTAAAATCATTACAAGTGCTTTGCCAGGTGGCCAATAAAAAGCACGAATACTATTTAAGGGAGCCAAAACAGGAGAAAGCTGGGGGCCTGAGCGATAGCAAGAATGTGCGTCCAAAGTGAACAGGAGCGAAGGCGACGCGGGTATACGTATAAGCAAGGGTAGTGGAAACCAGTTAGTTTTCGAGTTTCAATAGCACTTGTCATGCATCCATACTAGTAGCGCCCCGCTTGTAAACATTAAGTACACTATGCAAGAATACACC
>NW_027657750.1:7500-20436 GCF_964235325.1 Thermobia domestica | reverse complement strand
GCACGAACGAATATGTAGGCAAATATGAGCCCTTTGTCCGCAATTATGAACGAAAAGTCGGCAACTATGAGCGTTTTGACGGCCACTGTGAGGAGTTGGTCGGCAATTATGAGCAAATAGTCGGCAACTATGAGCGTTTTGACGGCAACTATGAGGCCTTGGTCGGCAATTATGAACGAATGGTCGGCAACTATGAGCACTTTTTTTTCTAATGTGAGCATTATCACGGCTTGTCTGAAGAATCTGGCCGCAACTGTGAGACTTTTCACAGCAACTGTGAACATTTAACTATCACTATCAGCATTATGAATGAAAAGTCGGCAACTATGAGCATTGTGTAAGAGAGTGTGAGCATTTTGAAACTACGTGTGAACATTCTGAAGGCAACTGTGAGTATTTTTAGGATGAGCACGAATCAGTATGTGGCCAACTATGAGCCCTTTGTGCGCAATTATGAACGAAATGTCGGCAACTATGAGCGTTTTGACGGCAACTGTGAGGCATTGGTCGGCAATTATGAACACATAGTCGGCAACTATGAGCGTTTTGACGGCAACTGTAAGGCTTGGTCGGCAATTATGAACGAATGGTCGGCAACTATGAGCACATTTTTTTTTTCTAATGTGAGGATTATCACGGCTTGTCTGAAGAATCTGGCCGCAACTGTGAGACTTTTCACAGCAACCGTGAACCATTTAACTTGCACTATCAGCATTATGAATGAAAAGTCGGCAACTATGAGCATTGTGTAAGAGAGTGTGAGCATTTTGAAACTACGTCTGAACATTCTGAAGGCAACTGTGAGTATTTTGAAGATGAGCACGAACCAGTATGTGGGCAACTATGAGCCCTTTGTCCGCAATTATGAACGAAAAGTCGGCAACTATGAGCGTTTTGACGGCAACTGTGAGGCATTGGTCGGCAATTATGAACGAATAGTCGGCAACTATGAACGTTCGGACGGCAACTGTGAGGCCTTGGTCGGCAATTGTGAACGAAAAGTCGGCAACTATGAGCGTTTTGACGGCAACTGTGAGGCCTTGGTCGGCAATTATGAGCAAATAGTCGGCAACTATGAGCACATTTTTTTTTTTTTTTTTTGAATGTGAGCATTCTGACGGCTTGTGTCAAGAATCTGACCGCAACTATGAGACTTTTGACAGCAACCATCAACCATGTAACTTACACTATCAGCATTATGAATAAAAAGTCGGCAACTATGACCATCGTGGAAGCGAGTGTGAGCATTTTGAAAGTACGTGTGAACATTGTGAAGGCAACTGTGAGTATTTTGAAGATAAGCACGAAACATTATGTAGGCAACTATGAGCCCTTTGTCCGCAATTATGAACGAAAAGTCGGCAAATATGAACGTTTTGTCGGCAACTGTGAGGCATTGGTCGGCAATTATGAACGAATAGTCGGCAACTATGAGCACATTTTTTTTAACGTGAGCAATTCTGACGGTTTGTGCGAATAATCTGACCGCAACTGTGAGACTTTTCACAGCAACCATGAACCATTTAACTTACAGTATCAGCAATATGTTAGATATTATGAATGAAAAGTCGGCAACTATGAGCATCATGAAAGCGAGTGTGAGCATTTTGAAATTACGTTTGAACATTCTGAAGGCAACTGTGAGTATTTTGAAGATGAGCACGAACCATTATGTAGGCAACTATGAGCCCTTTGTACGCAATTATGAACGAAAAGTCGGCAACTATGAGCGTTTTGACGGCAACTGTGAGTTCTTGGTCGGCAATTATGAACAAATAGTCGGCAACTATGAGCACTTTTTTTTTAAATGTGAGAATTCTCACGTTTTGCGTGAGCATTGTAACAGAAACTGTGAGGCTTCTAACACCAACCATGAACCATTTAAGTTACACTATCAGCAGTGTGTTAGATATTATGAATGAAAAGTCGGCAACTATGAGCATCGTGGAAGCGAGTGTGAGCATTTTGAAAGTACGCGTGAACATTCTGAAGGCAGCTGTGTGTATTCTGAGGATGAGCACGAAACATTATGTAGGAAACTATGAGCCCTTTGTCCGCAATTATGAACGAAAAGTCGGAAACTATGAACGTTTTGACGGCAACTGTGAGGCCTTGGTAGGCAATTATGAACGAATAGTCGGCAACCTATGAGCACATTTTTAAAATTTGAGAATTCTGACGGTTTGCGTAAGCATTCTGACGGAAACTGTGAGGCTTTTGACAGCAACCATGAACCATTTAAGTTACACCATCAGCAGTATGTTAGATATTTTTTAAATGAAAAGTCGGCAACTATGAACGTTTTGACGGCAACTGTGAGGCCTTGGTCGGCAATTATGAACGAATAGTCGGCAACTATGAGCACTTTTTTTAAAATGTGAGAAATCTGACGGTTTGCGTAAGCATTCTGACGGAAACTGTGAGGCTTTTCACAGCAACCATGAAACATTTAAGTTACACCATCAGCAGTATGTTAGATATTTTAAATGAAAAGTCGGCAACTATGAGCGTTTTGACGACAACTGTGAGCATTGGTCGGCAATTATGAACGGATAGTCGGCACTATGAGCGTTTTGACGGCAACTGTGAGGCATTGGTCGGCAATTATGAACGGATAGTCGGCAACTATGAGCGTTTTGACGGCAGCTGTGAGGTCTTGGTCGGCAATTATGAACGAATAGTCGGCAACTATGAGCGTTTTGACGGCAACTGTGAGGCCTTGGTCGGCAATTATGAACAAATGGTCGGCAACTATGAGCGTTTTGACGGCAACTGTGAGGCCTTGGTCGGCAACTATGAGCACTTTTTTTTTAAATGTGAGCATTCTGACGGTTGTGTGAAAAATCTGACCGCTACTGTGAGACTTTTGACAGCAACCATGAACCATTTAAATTACACTATCAGCATTATGAATAAAAAGTCTGCAACTATGACCATCGTGTAAGCGAGTGTGAGCATCTTGAAACTACGTGGGAACATTCTGAAGGCAACTGTGAGTATTTTGAAGTTGAGCACGAATTATTATGTAGGCAACTATGAGCCCTTTGTACGCAATTATGAACGAAAAGTCGGCAACTATGAGCGTTTTGACGGCAACTGTGAGGCATTGGTCGGCAATTATGAGCGAGTAGTCGGCAACTATGAGCGTTTTGACGGCAACTGTGAGCCTTGGTCGGCAATTATGAACGAAAAGTCGGCAACTATGAGCGTTTTGACGGCAATTGTGAGGCCTTGGTCAGCAATTATGAACGAATGGTCGGCAACTATGAGCACTTTTTTTCTTAATGTGAGCATTCTGACAGCTTGTGCAAATAATGTGACGGGAACTGTGAGCCTTTTGATAGCAACCATGAACCATTTAACTTACACTATCAGGAGTATGTTAGATATTATGAATGAAAAGGCGGCAACTATGAGCATCGTGGAAGCGAATGTGAGCATTTTGAAACTAGTGTGAACATTCTGAAGGCAACTATGAGTATTTTGAAGATGAGCTGGAACCATTAAGTATTCAACTATGAGCCCTTTGTACGCAATTATGAACGAAAAGTCGGCAACTATGAGCGTTTTGATGGCAACTGTGAGGCCTTGGTCGGCAATTATGAACGAATAGTCGGCAACTATGAACGTTTTGACGGCAACTGTGAGGCCTTCGTCGGCAATTATGAACGAAAAGTCGGCAACTATGAGCGTTTTGACGGCAACTGTGAGGCCTTGGTCGGCAACTATGAGCACTTTTTTTTTAAAATTTGAGCATTATGACGGCTTGTGTGAAAAATCTGACCGCAACTGTGAGACTTTTGAGAGCAACCATGAACCATTTAACTTACATTATCAGTATTATGAATTAAAAGTCGGCAACTATGAGCATCGTGTAAGCGAGTGTGAGCATTTTGAAAGTACGTGTGAACATTCTGAAGGCAAGTGTGATTATTTTGAAGATGAGCACGAACGAGTATGTGATTAACTATGAGCCCATTGTCCGCAATTATCAACGAAATGTCGGCAACTATGAGCGTTTTGACGGCAACTGTGAGGCCTATGTCCGCAATTATGAACAAATATTCGGCAACTATGAGCGCTTTGACGGCAAGTGTGAGCATTGTGACGCCTTTTGTGACGATTCTGACGGCAACTGTGAGCCATTAGTCGGGAACTATAAACTTTTATGTCGGGGACTATGAATGAAAAGTCGGCAACTATGAGCGTTTTGTCGGCAACTGTGAGGCATTGGTCGGCAATTATGAGCGAGTAGTCGGCAACTATGAGCGTTTTGACGGCAACTGTGAGTCCTTGGTCGGCAATTATGAACGAATAGTCGGCAACTATGAACGTTTTGGCGGCAACTGTGAGGCCTTGGTCGGCAATTATGAACGAATGGTCGGCAACTATGAGCACTTTTTTTTCTTAATGTGAGCATTCTGACGGCTTGCGCAAATAATGTGACGGCAACTGTGAGCCTTTTGATAGCAAACATGAACCATTTAACTTACACTATCAGGAGTATGTTAGATATTATGAATGAAAAGTCGGCAACTATGAGCATCGTGGAAGCGAATGTGAGCATTTTGAAACTACGTGTGAACATTCTGAAGGCAACTATGAGTATTTTGAAGATGAGCTGGAACCATTAAGTAGGCAACTATGAGCCCTTTGTACGCAATTATGAACGAAAAGTCGGCAACTATGAGCGTTTTGACGGCAACTGTGAGGCATTGGTCGGCAATTATGAACGAATAGTCGGCAACTATGAACGTTCGGACGGCAACTGTGAGGCCTTGGTCGGCAATGTGAACGAAAAGTCGGCAACTATGAGCGTTTTGACGGCAACTGTGAGGCCTTGGTCGGCAACTATGAGCACTTTTTTTTTAATGTGAGCATTATGACGGCTTTTGTGAAAAATCTGACCGCAACTGTGAGACTTTTGAGAGCAACCATGAACCATTTAACTTACATTATCAGCATTATGAATTAAAAGTCGGCAACTATGAGCATCGTGTAAGCGAGTGTGAGCATTTTGAAAGTACGTGTGAACAGTCTGAAGGCAACTGTGTTTATTTTGAAGATGAGCACGAACCAGTATGTGAATAACTATGAGCCCATTGTCCGCAATTATCAACGAAAAGTCGGCAACTATGAGCGTTTTGACGGCAACTGTGAGGCCTATGTCCGCAATTATGAACAAATAGTCTGCAACTATGAGCGCTTTG
The DNA here is from genome assembly GCF_964235325.1 of Thermobia domestica. Taxonomy (NCBI): domain Eukaryota; kingdom Metazoa; phylum Arthropoda; class Insecta; order Zygentoma; family Lepismatidae; genus Thermobia; species Thermobia domestica. Next base: position 15,226 of record NW_027657750.1, on the reverse strand, counting down.
ACGGCAAGTGTGAGCATTGTGACGCCTTTTGTGACGATTCTGACGGCAACTGTGAGCCATTAGTCGGGACCTATAAACTTTTATGTCGGGGACTATGAATGAAAAGTCGGCAACTATGAGCACCCTGACGGCAAGTGTGAGCAATTTGACGTCTACTGTGAGGATTCTGACGGCAACTGTGAGCTATTTGAGTGGAACTATTAAGCATTGTGTGTGCAACTTTGAACGCTCTGAGGGGTTTCCTGAACATGTTGACAGCATGTATGAACCACATTTCGGGAACAGTGGGCAATCTGACGGGAACTGTGAACATTGTTGTTGGCGACTCTTTTCACCCAGCATAACGTTAGAATATGACGGCAACCGTGGCTTCGTTTGCCGTCATTTTTGACATTCTCTGATTTTTCGTGACTGGTGTGCAATCGAGAGGAATCGCTACATTATAGGGATTAGGGTACAGAAGAAGCCCCGTTTACACTTTGTTAAGTCCTGGCTTGAAATTGTTCTATGAGGTTGTAATTAACATGAGTTTGACCTAATTCATGTTTTTGGATTGTTCTTTGCATTAATTTTGGAACCCGAGCGCGAAAAGCAGCCCTTTTCGCAGAGAACTTTTTACCCAGCATAACCTTTGAGTATGGCGGCAACTGTGGCTTCGTTTGCCGTCATTTTTGAGATTCCGTGATTTTCGTGACTGGTGTCCGATCGAGAGGAATCTCATCACTATAGGAGGTATGGTAGTGGGCAATCCTGCTATATACTTAGGTTAGGTTAGGCTGGCTTATACTTTCAATTTGTTCCCAGAAGTTAGGAGAGTGTAAAAGATGTTAAGTTTTGAGTGTCGTATTCTGTAACGGTTTATATATATACTGGATGTCAAATCACGTTTTCCCACCCTTGCGTGGGATGTATACGGCAATCGTGGCTGCATTCGCCGTCATGGTCAAAACGAGGCTGCGCAACGCCGGCAATTTCAAGACAGGTGTAGTATCGAGAGGAATCTCTACACTATAGGAGGTAGGGCAGTGAACAAGCCTTCTATATAAACATTCCCTTTAAATTGTTCACGGAGGTTGGAGAGACCGCTAATGGTATTGCTTTCTAAATGAGGCTTACTTTTTTCTCTCCGCGGCCTAGTCTGTCGAGAAATCTTGACTTCTGGCCACAGACAGAAAGCTAGTCTTCGCAGGAGGCGGAAATGGCTAAATTGGGAAAGGAAGCCACGGCTGGTTGGTTTCTTTATGGGAGTCTAAACGCACTATCGCTGTTGATGTTGGTTAATTTTGAAGGCGGACTAATATCGGCGGATGGTAGTGTAGGCTCAAAAGGAATTTTATCAGCCGCAGGCAAGAACCCTGGGATGCTATTCACGGGCGTCCTAGCCGGTCAAGGTGTAGAGGAGGTTGCAAACCCTGTTGCTGCCTGGGAGGAATGCTTCATAGAAATGTGCGTCCATGGGCGGACCTATGAAAGGGCATGCAGTGCGGGTTTGCCAGCACGCCTAATGTTGTCCAAAGACTTCCTCGTATTTTGACAAAGAATGTCAGAAACCTTGGTCGGACGGCTGTTTCTAAGAGGGCACGTGGCGATGGGGAATGTGTGAGGTAGGCTCTCATACGGAAGTACCTGTCGTTTACGGGAAGGAGACAATCCTTCTTAACCCGAGGCCTAGCCTGTCGATCACGCCTTCGGGCAATTGACTTCTGGCCGATGCCGCTTTGTGCGGTTGCTGAATGCGAAGAATACTTGAACGGAAGCTACTGTCACACCCAGAGGACACGAGTAAGACTTATATCACTGGAGCAGGAGCCTAAATTTGCTTTTGTGGGTAGCCATACGGCCAGTTCTAACGTGTGCGAGGCCCCACGAGAGTAGGCTTATTCTGGTGGATGAGAAGTCTTTTAATATTTGCTGTGTCGGGTGAACGGAAGCCACAGTCATCCGTAGGACACGAGTAGACTTATTTCACTGGAGCAGGAGTCTAAATGTGCTTTTGTGGGCAACCTTACGGCCAGTTCTAACGGGAGCCAGGCCCCACAAGAGTAGGCTTATTCCGGTGGAGAAGGAGTCTTTAAAATTTGCTGTGTCGGGTGAACGGCTATATTTGAACGGAAGCCACAGTCATCCGTAGGACACGAGTAGACTTATTTCACTGGAGCAGGAGTCTAAATGTGCTTTTGTGGGCAACCTTACGGCCAGTTCTAACGGGAGCCAGGCCCCACAAGAGTAGGCTTATTCCGGTGGAGAAGGCGTCTTTAAAATTTGCTGTGTCGGGTGAACGGCTATATTTGAACGGAAGCCACAGTCATCCGTAGGACACGAGTAGACTTATTTCACTGGAGCAGGAGTCTAAATGTGCTTTTGTGGGCAACCTTACGGCCAGTTCTAACGGGAGCCAGGCCCCACAAGAGTAGGCTTATTCCGGTGGAGAAGGAGTCTTTAAAATTTGCTGTGTCGGGTGAACGGCTATATTTGAACGGAAGCCACAGTCATCCGTAGGACACAAGTAGACTTATTTCACTGGAGCAGGAGTCTAAATGTGCTTTTGTGGGCAACCTTACGGCCAGTTCTAACGGGAGCCAGGCCCCACACAAGAGTAGGCTTATTCCGGTGGAGAAGGAGTCTTTAAAATTTGCTGTGTCGGGTGAACGGCTATATTTGAACGGAAGCCACAGTCATCCGTAGGACACAAGTAGACTTATTTCACTGGAGCAGAAGTCTAAACGTGCTTTTGTGGGCAACCTTACGGCCAGTTCTAACGGGAGCCAGGCCCCACGAGAGTAGGCTTACTCCGGATGAGAAGGAGTCTTTAAAATTTGCTGTGTCGGGTGACCGGCCATGAAACCTTTGAGAGGACTTGTCTCCTCGTTTCCACAGCATTTCCGCGCCTGTAAGTTGCGGAAGGTAGCATGCTATGCTTGAAGAACTGTCATCCCTTTAAGGACAGGAGTAGACTAATTCCATTGAGGCAGGAGTCTAATATGCTTTTGTGCACAGCCATACGGCCAGTCCTAACGGGAGCAAGGCTCGCAAAAGTAGGCTTTATTTCAATGGAGCAGAAGTCTTTAATATTGCTCTGTCGGGATTGTCAGTTCAAACGGGAGCAGTTTCTGCACGCTACAAACCGCTGACGAGATCTTTCTCGTGTCAATGTGATTCCCTAGCCTGGGCCGGCGCAAGGCTGGCTGGCGAACAAGGTAATTGGGCCTCTGGGTTTCATACACACGAGTAGTCTCAGATGCGTTTAGGGTGAACAGGAATAATCCGTGCAATTCTCTAGCCTGGGCCGGCGCAAGGCTGGCTGGCGAACAAGGTAATTGGGCCTCTGAGTCTTGCATTTCGGAGTTTCCTTAATTCCGGGAGGAGCCACAAAGAAGAGTCCTGAGAGTTTCTCGTGTCCATGCAATTCTCTAGCCTGGGCCGGCGCAAGGCTGGCTGGCGAACAAGGTAATTGGGCCTCTGAGTTTTGTACACACGAGTGGTCTTAGGATCCTTCGGGCTCAACAGGGATTGTTGGAGAAAGTCTCTAGCCTGGGCCGGCGCAAGGCTGGCTGGCGAACAAGGTAATTGGGCCTCTGAGTCTTTATTCCCAGTTTCCTTAGTTCCCGGGTTAGGTTCACCTGTTAAATCGGAGGAGTCCGATTTATGTGTAAAGATAATGCCAGAGTGAAGGGAGCCAGATTTCACTTGAAGGAGCAAGAGCCAGTGTGGTTAAGTGAGCCGTTTTGTACTCTTAAGGAGGGATGCCGATTGACTTTGAACGGGCTGTCCTCGCTTTAGAGTTTGGGCCAGTTGACGGGAGCTTACTTGTCCTTCTTGGGAATGAGGCCAGATAGCATGTCCTTTCTAGCTTACAAAGGCTTATGCGGAGCATTGTTTTTTGTAAGTGACTTTTTATTCTCCATGTGGCATTTAAGTACCGATTTTCCTTAAGTTAAGGACGGTATTGACTCATCGCCAGTTTGAGCGTGTATCACTTGTCGAACGGAAGCCACTGTCATCCAAGGACACTAGTAGACTTATATTTCGCTGGAGCAGGAGTCTAAATGTGCTTTTGTGGGTACCCTTACGGCCAGTTCTAACGGGAGCCAGGCCCCACAAAAGTAGGCTTATTCCGGTGGAAAAAGGAGTCTTTAAAATTTGCTGTGTCGGGTGAACGGCTATATGTGAACGGAAGCCACAGTCATCCATAGGACACGAGTAGACTTATTTCGCTGGAGGAGGAGTCTAAATGTGCTTTTGTGGGTACCCTTACGGCCAGTTCTAACGGGAGCCAGGCCCCACAAAGGTAGGCTTATTCTGGCGGAAGAGGAGTCTTTAAAATTGCTGTGTCGGATGTACCGGCAACGTGTGGAAGGAAGCTGTTGTAACCCAAGGATACAAGTAGGCTTGTTCCATTGGATTGGGAGTCTAATATGCTCTTGGCGGCTGTCACACGGCCAGTATTAACGGGAGCTAGTCACCGCAAGAGTAGGCTTATTCCAGCGGAACAGAAGTCTAAAATGCTTGGTCGGGTGTAGCTTTCCTATCCTTTGTTAGAACGCTGTGTTGGTTGTGTCCAACACTTTCCGGCTTTTTAGTCGGTCAATTCCCTGGTTGATCCTGCCAGTAGTCATATGCTTGTCTCAAAGATTAAGCCATGCATGTCTCAGTGCAAGCCAAAACAAGGTGAAACCGCGAATGGCTCATTAAATCAGTTATGGTTCCTTAGATCGTACCTATCCTACTTGGATAACTGTGGTAATTCTAGAGCTAATACATGCAACTAGAATCCCGCCCAGCAATGGAAGGGATGCTTTTATTAGATTAAAACCAATCGGTCGGTTCGTCCGTCCGAAACCTTGGTGACTCTGAATAACTTTGGGCTGATCGCACGGTCTCTGTACCGGCGACGCATCTTTCAAATGTCTGCCTTATCAACTGTCGATGGTAGGTTCTGCGCCTACCATGGTTGTTACGGGTAACGGGGAATCAGGGTTCGATTCCGGAGAGGGAGCCTGAGAAACGGCTACCACATCCAAGGAAGGCAGCAGGCGCGCAAATTACCCACTCCCGGCACGGGGAGGTAGTGACGAAAAATAACGATACGGGACTCATCCGAGGCCCCGTAATCGGAATGAATACACTTTAAATCCTTTAATGAGAATCTATCGGAGGGCAAGTCTGGTGCCAGCCGCCGCGGTAATTCCAGCTCCGATAGCGTATATTAAAGTTGTTGCGGTTAAAAAGCTCGTAGTTGGATCTGGGTCTCGGACGATCGGTTCGCCGCCCGGCGTTTAACTGATCGTTCCGGACGTCCTGCCGGTTTTTCCTTTCTCGGTGCTCTTCATTGAGTGTCTTGATTGGCCGGCACGTTTACTTTGAACAAATTAGAGTGCTCAAAGCAGGCCGTGTCGCCTGAATGTTCGGTGCATGGAATAATGGAATAGGACCTCGGTTCTATTTTGTTGGTTTTCGGAACTCGAGGTAATGATTAATAGGGACAGACGGGGGCATTAGTATTGCGACGTTAGAGGTGAAATTCTTGGATCGTCGCAAGACTAACCGATGCGAAAGCATTTGCCAAGAATGTTTTCATTAATCAAGAACGAAAGTTAGAGGTTCGAAGGCGATCAGATACCGCCCTAGTTCTAACCATAAACGATGCCAGCCAGCAATCCGCCGAAGTTCCTCCAATGACTCGGCGGGCGGCTTCCGGGAAACCAAAGCTTTTGGGTTCCGGGGGAAGTATGGTTGCAAAGCTGAAACTTAAAGGAATTGACGGAAGGGCACCACCAGGAGTGGGGCCTGCGGCTTAATTTGACTCAACACGGGAAACCTCACCAGGCCCGGACACTGGAAGGATTGACAGATTGAGAGCTCTTTCTTGATTCAGTGGGTGGTGTGTGCATGGCCGTTCTTAGTTGGTGGAGCGATTTGTCTGGTTAATTCCGATAACGAACGAGACTCTAGCCTGCTAACTAGGCGTTGGAATCTTTCCTTCCAACGTTCATGTCTTCTTAGAGGGACAGGCTGCCTCTAGCAGCACGAGATTGAGCAATAACAGGTCTGTGATGCCCTTAGATGTTCTGGGCCGCACGCGCGCCACACTGAAGGAATCAACGTGTCTTCCCTGACCGAAAGGTCCGGGTAACCCGCTGAACCTCCTTCGTGCTAGGGATTGGGGCTTGCAATTATGTCCCATAAACGAGGAATTCCCAGTAAGCGCAAGTCATAAGCTTGCGTTGATTACGTCCCTGCCCTTTGTACACACCGCCCGTCGCTACTACCGATTGAATGATTTAGTGAGGCCTTCGGACTGATACCCGGCACCTCCGTCTTGCGGTGGTACCGACGTGTCGGAAAGATGGCCAAACTTGATCATTTAGAGGAAGTAAAAGTCGTAACAAGGTTTCCGTATGTGAACCTGCGGAAGGATCATTATCAATTCATCACCACTGCGGTGGTTGATGTCAAAAGTTTCTTATTAGTGTGTCGTATCAGTTAGATTGACACCGTTGAACGGGAGCCACTGATCTTGACAGGCGAAGGAGAGAAAGGTGAGCCGTGTCTTCCCTTTAGTTGGGAAGCGAGCAGCAAGAACGGGAGCCACTGTCATCGGCGAGGGTAGCGTAGGCTACCTGTTGACACAGGCCGCGTGTCATCAAAGGATTGGAGTAGACTTATTTCGGTGGAAAAGAAGTCTTGAAAAGACTCAAAGAGAGTAAGACTTATTCCATCGGAGCAGGAGTCTTAAATGCTCAGTCAGATGGCATGATAAACCAGTTCCGACGTCCAAGGGCTCAAGTAAGCTTATTCCGTTTGAAAAGAAGTCTTGAAAAGACTCCAAGAGAGTAAGACTTATTCCATCGGAGCAGGAGCGTTTAAAATGCTTGTGTCGGATGTCGGGTGCTGGGGTAGAACGGAAGCTTGTCCTCCAAGGACTCGAGTAGGCTGTGACTGCTTTGTGGGAGAAGTCTTGAAAAGGCTCTGAGGAGCAAGGCTTACACGTTAGTAGCACAAGAAGCCTTTAATACGCTCGGGTCGGGCGACTAGAGCTAGAATTCGCTGCTTTGTAGGCCAGTATCCTTTTCTGTTCAAGATGGCCTTCAATGAAAAACTGGTAGCCATGATTTTTGGCTACAAACTCATGGGCAGCCTAAGATTATTCCTTGTGATGCAGGGAAAGGCTTTCGAATGAACACGCCCAGCTTTGTGGTGAGTGACCGCAGCTGACGGGGCCAAACAGGAGGCAGGGCGGCCCCCGATGCGGTTTGTTTACCGAACTTTAATTTCTTGCACGGCATACGTGAAATGCTGTTGTAGAATTTTTACAACCCTGAACGGTGGATCACTTGGCTCGTGGGTCGATGAAGAACGCAGCTAGCTGCGCGAAAGAGTGTGAACTGCAGGACACACGAACATCGACGTTTCGAACGCACATTGCGACCCAGGATCTCTTCTGGGTCACACCTGTCTGAGGGTCGGTAACTTTATCCTGGCGGTGGAAGTTTTTCGGATGACCCCACGGCCTCTCGCTACTTCGGTAGTGATGCTGTGGCCATGTGCAAGGGGCCTGGCAAGGGGTCTCGCGCAAGGCTTGGCTTTCTTGTTGGTAACCTCTTGTGACCATGGGTCCGGGGAATGGAAACTGTGTGTTCTTGGGCTTCCGCGACAGCGGTCGTCTTAAATGAGCAGCAAAGGCTGGTGGTTTACATCCGCCTGTTGAGGCAGTTTTTGTCTCGAC
>NW_027657749.1:0-20437 GCF_964235325.1 Thermobia domestica | reverse complement strand
GGAATTCAATTGCTGTGATGTCCTGGTGAAATCTTTCATAATATTCTTCACTTTAATCACCGAAGTTAGAAGGAAAGCTGTCTAAATGTGAATACAGAAAATAAATCTTAAGGCTCATTTTGTACCCTAATCTTTTAAACTTCTGGAGCATATTAGACACAATGTACTTGTAATTTTCGTCTCTGTTGTTCCCGAGAAAATTATGACACACGTCACTGAATGCACTTCATGCTTCCTTTTCAACACTTGTCATACAATGTTCAAAATCTGACTGATCTGAGACTTTCTGATTTGAGGACCAATGAATATTCCTTGTTTTAACTTAGCACTTGAAAGTTCTGGAAATTTTGTCACTAGACACTCGAAGCACTGCCCATCTTTATTCAGACCTTTGACAAATCGTTTCATTAGGCACAGTTTAATATGTAAGGTGGTAATATGACTTTTGAAGGACCAACGAGGCAGATGTTTTTCACATTTTTACTTCCTATATTGCGGCTTTCCCTGACAGGCCAATCAATTTGAATCCAGTGTTTATCGCGCTCTCTGCTGTTCCATTCGCAAAATGTGGCATGGACATTTGGTGTACCCTTACTGCTGTCCAAGAAGCATACATATCACCTTCAGATCGCCGCACAATAATCACTGATGATCCTCGTATTTTATTGTTTTTAAAAACATTTCCATATTTTCGTAAGTCTTCTTTAAATGCACAGAATGAATAATGGGTATAGAGAGGGTTGTTGGTTGCTGTTGTGAAGAAGCAGACCGTTCAAACTTCTCTTGTTGGAATCAATGAAAAGGCTCCATTCCTCTGCATTATAGTTCTCGCAATCATAGCTTGCACATCGCTGTTATTGCGTTCCCAACGTGTAACGCGTTGTGATATTCAGTGCAACCAGATACAGTACATATTTTTTCAATGTTAGCAGAATAAGTAACTGCACGTCTTTTATTACAAATTCAAAGATAATCAGAAGGCTATGGCATCGAAAGTATCTTTTTATATTTGTAATTAGAATCAGCACTTCTTCCGAAATATACATTTATACGATTATTTTCCTCTCCCCCTCACCCCCATTTTAAGAAAGCAGTACGTGATAGGGCGTAACTAACTACATTTTTGGATTTCTCGGGTCAAAAACATTAAGAAATCCTTAATAGTTTCCAAACAGCAAAATCATTGTAGAGCAGTGTAATGATCATTTTCGATAATTTTTATATATCTCCTTCCTCCACCTCCCCCAAGTTGCGGTGCTGAATTTGCATTCAAATGGGATTGGAAGTATCACTGTTCATCTTAACGACACCGAACACTATGGATTCGATACTAATATTTGATCTTTTTATCATTTTTATATATCTCCCCCTCTCCCAAGTTACGGGGCTGAAACTGGTCGTAAACGGTATCGGAAGTGTCAGTATTCAACTCAGCGACCTCGAAAACTGGATTCGACATTAACATTCGTCATTTTCGATCATTTTTATATATCTCTTCCCTCCCCCTCCCCTCCCCTAAGCTGCACCGTCAAAGTGATATGACAGAAACCATCTCAGGTTCGAACCTCATCTATGTTGAAAATGTGATCGGGTGGTTCAAGAGTTATTTTTATTTATTTTTGTACATTTTCCTCTCCGCTCCCCCACCCCGAAGTTCTACTGTCAAAGTGATATGAAAAGAAAAAAAAACATCCCCAGTCCGAACCTCATCTATGTTGAAAATTTTATTGACATCAATCGGCTGGTTCAAGAGTGATGAAGTCACAAAACCAGTCACTTTTATTTTTATTTTTTTGCATATATCTCCCCCTTCCCCTCCCCTATGTTGAGCCGTCAATGTAAAATGATAAAAAACGTTCCTGGCCTGAATTTAATCTATGTTACGAATTTGGTCGAGATCGGTCGGATTGTTCAAGAAATTAGGAGTCACAAACATAGTCACTTTCAATTTTATAATATAGATTTTTTTTTGTAGTATAATGTTATATTGCTCGATCCTCGATGTGCTGTATACTTAAGGAGGCTGAAAGTTATATTGATATACAATTATTCAACGTATAAGCATCCGCCCATGAAATCTAACTTGCGGTCACATGCACTAAGCTTTCGTCAATGTCATGAAAATGTTATTTCCATATTAATTTTATGAGCACACATTAAAAATTTCCAACTTGCTTACGTCTCGGAGCCATGTAGTCGGCATCTATGCTGTACGGAATTAGCGGTTTCAATAGTACATTTCTCTTTAGTTTTGGAAGAAGAACACCACTAATATGCTTTGAAATGAAATGAAGTATCTAGTTTAACGTCCTACAATTATGCACCAAGGCTAAGGGAGACGGTGATGGTGAGAAATGACTGAAACGGTGGAATGAAGAAAGTAGGAGGAAACGGAAAATCCCCATGAAAACCCATGCACACGGTGTTTGTCTACGAAAAGAGCTCCCATAGTGCGAGATGACATTTGTGTGGCTCGAAAACGAGTAATATCTACAGAAAACGCGAACACCCAATTCAGAAAACGACATACTGTAGCTATATGCTACAGGGGCAGATCAATTCACACGAATTGCATAAACTACTGGGAACACATTTACTCCAGCGGCATTTTTCTGAAGCCAAGAAATTCAAGTAAGAGATGTAATGATTTTTCCCCTTCTTTTTTACATTCTCCAAAAAATTCAAGTAGTACCGGTACTCGTGCAAGACTCTTGCGCAAGAGTCTTGGTCTTGGTCTTGGTCTTGCATCAGGATTCCTGGTCTTGGTCTTGCACGCAAGACTCTTGCAAAAACTGCAAGACCAAGACTCTTGCGCTCATCACTTAAAACTCATATACTGACAACTGACAGAAAGCAGAAATAACATTGTTCTTAGACAAGCAGAAGTGAATAAAACTCTGAAGCTCCTGACGTGCAAGGCTGTGAACACAGCATCTGGAGTCGAGCCGAGTCTGTGTCTGGCCACCAAATATAAGGATCTTTAGTTCCTAGGTGATGGGCTACTTGCGCACAATTTTGTTCAGATTTAGCCAGTAGTTACCGAGAGATAAAATACTACATACAAGGTGAGTCGAGTCAAGGCTGTCCCCAGCCAAGCCTGATCAAAGAATATATCAATTCTTTCGCGTGGTCATTTGCTATTGCTCACCAAATTCGGTTCAGATCTGGTCAGTTGTTACCGAGAAATAAAGTATTGCATACAAAGTAACGCGAGCCTGTGCCTGATCGAGCACAGTCACCAATTCCTTAGACAATGGGCTACTGGCCCACCGAATTTTGTTCAAATCCGATCAGAAGTTACAAAGAAATAAGACCTAGTTTTCATTAACGTGTCAGAACGGACGCAGCACGCATAACGTGCTAACTATTTTGTTTTTGTTTCTATAGAAGAGTTCGTGTTTTGCGCCAGATTACATTGAAGACATTTTTAGATTCGACCGAAGTACGGTGATTTACGGAAATCTCTTCCGAGATGAATATATGTATTTAAGTATTGCAGAACGTTCTCTGACAGATTTGACTTAAAACAAAGGGATTGTTATCACCAGAAAAACAGCTGATAGTTATATTAAGCTTAGTTCAGACCTGTAGCCAGCCCTGTTTCTTAGATGGGGCTGACGTGAATATTGATGAAGAAATTACAGTCGACAAGGAATACCACAAACCATTTGTTTAGTTATTGTTTGTGGAATCTGTACAAAAAATGTATTATAGTGACAAACATTACGGTACACAAATCCAAGACCAGAAAACTTCGTCATTAATATATGAATAATGAAGACGGAGAAGAGAAAAAGGATGGTTTTGTGTTATATTTATACTGTACTTTATGTATTGCATTTGTCTTCCAGCTAGACTATATAAACAACGAGCTGTGAGTGCCTTTTCTATGTCTTCCTCTCTGCCTCTGGCGATGTCTGCGAAAATATTGTTGTTTGTTTTCCATGTTTTGCATTGGATGTACCATCAAAAAACCAGCTTCTTCAGTGCGTATCAAGTATGTTAACATGGAAAAAAATTATGTACTGTACTTAACGAATGTTATGAAATAATAAAGCTGCTCTTGTCTTGTACGACTGAAGAAGTGGATGCTTTCGAATTTCGTATTTTGATAATACTGTAACAATCCTCATTGAAAATTTTGATTTGCTTTTCTTTAAATTTTCTCTTTTCTGTTATTCGTATAAGGCGGATAATCATATTAAGTAAAGTTTGTCAATGAACTATTAGTTCATCAACCCGAATGTATGTTGTTTCCTTTTCACTATTTGTCCAGGAAACATTCACACAAAGAGAAGACCGACACTTAACAGCTTACACTGCATCTGACAAGAAAGACGATGAACCTCGGTCATAAATAAATGACTACAGTACTCGCTTTGGAAGGTCTCTTGGACTCAAGGCGATAAGTCATATTCGGATCTCACTACGAACTATACGTCTATGTCTCATAGTCATTGAAATTTACCTATTTTGTGGACTAAATAGATAAATGCTATTAAATGGGATCTGATGGCCTGAAAGCTTTTAAACTTACAATTGAATTAAACAGATTAACTCTATTTATAACATACATTTCATTGTAACAAAGAAGGAACAAAAAATATATACAAACGCAACGTCTATAATGTAGATAGAGAAGTACAAGAGCAGTGATAAACAAAGATCAATACAGTGGATGGTACGTACCTTTAGGTTTCGAAGTAATCTGCATTAGCATCCAACACCTCTTGCCAATGTTCCTACAGCTACACAACACCCTAGTGATAGGATTCACAATCGTGGATGGAAAGAAGTCCGTGAGTATGTTCTTCAGGTCTCCCTCATTTGCGAAGGATCTCCCACGGAGGTGGTTGTCGAGCCAATGAAACAGATGGTAACCTGTTGGCGTAAGGTCCATTGAATATGGTGCCTGACACAGTGTCACCAGGCAAGTTGCTGAGGAGTCTCGCGGGTCCTCTTTGCCACATGTGACTAGGTCTTCTCGTGCAGGAACAGTACACCCTTGTGATTCATCAATGTCCGCTCATTCTGCCGCAATGGATAGTGCACCCTTTGCAACAGCTGAAAGTAGAGGTAAGCGTGATGGTCTGATCAGATGAAACGAACTGGTAATGCATCACTTGTCGGCAATTCCACCATGCAGAGAGTATAACATTTCGTGAGTGCAGAGGTGGTCCTGAGGTGTGACTAACAGGATGACGTGGCGACAACCAATGTTCGGTATGCTTGGAAGTGTCATAGAGGACCAATTTTTCATCATCAGTGAGCAAGCAATCGAAGATGGGTGTGTTCAGGTGTCGAGTGAGCAGGACAAATAGGGTGTCACTCGTTTTTCCCCGGTGTTCAGTGATGGTGTTTATATGTTCCGTAATAGTTAATTTTGTGTCAAAAGTAACTCCGAAATTCTTATGACCATTGACTCCCGTGATGGGCGAACCATTTATGTTGTATGTTGAGTGTGTTTTCTTTATTGAGAATATTATGGATCTACTCTTATTGGGATTCCATATTTAGGATTCGTGTGTTACAAGAGGAAAATTTATCTATTTCCTTTTGAAGTAGCTGTCTGTACGGTTCACTTCCCTGAAGAGTCTGCAAATAACAGGATTCTGCTGAAGTTGAGTTTAAGCGAGTAGTCAGGTCATCCATGTACAATATGATTAAGATTGGTCCACTTACACTTCCTTGTGCAACTCCGGATGTTACAGGTAGAGGGCCAGAAATTGATCTCGCCAAGACAACTCTCTAACTGCGATCTTGTAGGTAGCTTTTCAACAAAGATAAGAGTGGCCCATGAATACCGAATCTGTTGGAGATTTTGTAAATTAGATAAGAATGGTTAATGGTATCGAAGGCTTTAGATAAATCGAAATAGATGATGACAAGTTGTGCATTGTTGGGAACACTATTTACAGCAAGATTAAGCATGCTACAGAGAGTAGTAAGGTAAGAGCTATTTGACACGAAAGCATGTTGGATTGTGTTAATATAGGGAAAGGTTAATTTGGAAAGTCTGTCTTTGATAATTTTCTCGCTCATGATGGGTATGTTTGAGAGAAAAGAGATAGCTCTGTAGGATGACGTGATCTTTCGGTCCGGATTAGTAGATGGGGAGACACGAACTGTTTTATAAGACGAGGGAAAATAGCCTTCAGTGAAACATCTGTTAAAAATAGGGAAATCGAAAAAAGATAATAAATGCTGTAGAACGCAAAAAGATCGAGCTTATATTGTGAGGGCATGAGCTTCTCTTAGGTGGGAGGGAGGGAATAAGAGTAATTCAACTTCTGGGGCATATAACAGGCAAAACTAGTATAATGGTCAATATTACAGTTGATTCCGATGTGCACTGAACGCGTCATATCAATATTCATGTGTGGATTTTCGTCTATTTTAGCTTTTCTGAAGATGTTAACATTTCTTATATTGTACTTATATCTAATGTAATACTCTTATTATTGTGACCAAATTTAATAATAGTGCAGTTTGTATTATTATAATATTATTATTTTACATTTACTAATTATGACACAGAGCAAGACAATAGAAATCAATACCTGGGAAGCCGAGTAAGTCTGTTAGCATTCTTCCTTTAGAATATAATGACCTTAGGTTCGAAATCTAAGACCGACAAAATTTTGTTTTTTAAATCATCATGATCATAGATATTCTGCCAGTATTGGTAGGTCACTGCGAAATTGAGAAGCTTCCATGCTCCATGGTCCTCCGATAACTTCTTCATTTTCGCGTATGACTTTTCTGTTTTGATATAATCTATTAATTGTAGTCTTCTTCGCCTTTTCCCTGTCTTTCCTGCCACCATACCCTCTAGCATATCCCTTATGATACAGTTCCTTCGTAGCCAATGCCCCAACCAGTTTCTCTTCCTCGTCTTACTGTCTAAATTTGTCATTTTCTTCCCCATCATTTCTAAGACCCCCTCGTTCCTTTTCCACTTGACTCAGTTAATTCTCTCCATTCTCCTCTACATTCACATTTTGATAGCTTTCAATCAATTGTAATCATTTTTGCGTAAAGTCCATGTTTCAGACCCACACAGAATAATACTCCACATGAAGCATTTTATGAGTCTTTTTCTCATTATTCAAGGTCCCACAAAATCATGTTTTCTTCCTTCTAAAAACTTCTTTCATCATTCCTATCCTTGCTTTTATTTCACGTTCACACCTCATATCATTACTAGTAATACTATCCAGGTATCGGAAACTAGTCACTTGTTCTATTTTCTTCCCACCTATTTCTATATTTGACATTGACTGGTTCGTTCCAATCAATATGGCTTTTGTCTTTCTAACGTTTATTTTCATCCCCTATTGCTCTCCACAATTCTCACCTTTACGGCAAAGGAAACAGAATGTTAATGTAAGCGAATGATTATGAAATAATTTCGAGACGAAACAGAAGAAACTCGAGAAAAACCACAGACAAAATGTTACCCGTTAAAGAATCGCATTGGCTGAGATTAAGCCCACGAACACCTCCCACCAGAAGTATTAATTTCAAATTTATCACTAAGCCATTGAGTCCCTAATTTTACTTTTATTATTTAATTTTCATGAGGAGAATGCTGGACCGACTACATTAAAAAACTTCTTCCCCAAATAATTGATTATACATTTCCCTGAAAATTCCTCCACAAGTGTCTTCGAAACTAATTTTTAAATAACTACTTATACATTCTAATACTTCCATTTGTAAGAAATACAACTAATAGATGAAATCATATACTACGCATTTAAATAACACCCAGGCAAAAATTTGTGTTAGTGATAGTTACAATGCAAATGCTGGAAATTTTGCTGACAATGGATTTTGGATGTCCACCAACATGTATAAGATGCCAGCAATACCTTCAAATAGGGACATAGGATGAGATGGTACTCGATATTCATGCTTCCCATAGTCTATACACCATTCAGAAAATTTCAGAGCTCTGTGCAGATGTTTAATATTATTTGTGAGTTGATAGAGATACAGGAAAGTATAAACGTTTCCGGCCACACCATGACATAAACCATCCCCTTTTTTCAATAATCCTCGTACCCAGACTACTTCTCCACACTCTTCTGCTATTTTTAAGTATTTTTGGTCTCCAAAAACTTGATAGGCTAATCCAAACAGATGAACTACCCCGGGAGCACCATGGCACCATTGAACACGTACATCTCTGTTACTTTCTAACGTTTGAGGGAAATTACCTGAAAGAAATTTTACGGTCATCAAGAAGTCCACAGATGGTTTAACTAATGTATGTAATTCTTCATCATCTAAATAGTTTCGTGCGTGAAGCAGCATGTATAATATTCCTGATATCCCATGAGCTACACCCACATAATGTTTATTGTGCCACTTAAACATCAAAGGTACTCCTCTGCCCTCAGACGCTGCTAACATTTTCCCTGACTTGAGGATGGCAGCGACTACATCCTTTATGACTTTTGTTTCAATGACTTCTTGATTAAAATGCTTATTGACAAATAGAAGTGAATGAAGGTAACCAGCTCTACCATACAAAAGCTCATCCGGACAATCGGATTCCAGAGCTTTCGGTAACAGAGTTATTAGTGTCTTAACAAAATTCATAGATTCGGATTTGTTTCCAACTCGGTGATGAATTACAGCTCCTAAAGCTAAAGGACCAGCATCGCCTAATAAAAAGCTCACCGTCTTCTCATGCATATATGATAATACGTTTTCTACTATGTTCAGGGCAGTTTGCATATACGAATTAGGAAAGTTGTGTTCTGCTGCGAAATAATAGAACAATGCAATTCCTGTTGTTCCTGTGTATATAGTGAACAATTTATAATTAATATCAAACCTGATTTCATGGTCTAATTTATTCATTAACTTTGCTATCATAATACCTTGTTTGAGTTTAAATTTTGGGTGAATTTCTCCATCTTTGGTGAGTACGTTACTCTCATGGTTTATTTCATAATCATCGAATAGATTTTCGAACTTCATTTTTTCCTCCATATTTTCTTGATATGAGAAGTCAAAATTTGAATGGCATATCTATCGTATTCTTCTTTTTCTTTCCTAACCTTACTGAAGAATTATTTTCTGGTGCAGACCTAGATTGTAGTCACCTATATAATTGAGTTTTTTTAATAAATAATTGCTTTGCATTATAATAATTTTAATTTACTAATCGATAATTTATACGGTTTACCAAACATTGTTAGGGTCATCAAGTCAAGGATTCTCAGGTGGGCAGGTGATGTAACCAGGATAGAAGGAAGCAGGAACTCTTTCAAAGTCTTAACTGAAATACCAATCGGAAAACGACCATTAGGAAGACCAAGGCTCAGATCTGAGGATAATATTAAGATGGATTTCTCAGAAATAGGTATACAAAGTAGAAACTGAATCTAGTTGGCTAAAGATAGAAGTCAATAGAGAGCTTTTGTGAAGGCGGGATTGAACCTTCGGGTTCCATAGGCTATAGAGTTAGTTAGTTAGTTAATCGATGAAAATGATGTTAATGAAAGTTGGCGGATGAATTTAGGTCGTCTACAGACTGCTTCATCCATCGTATTCGCGAAATAGTCAACTCACTTTACATTTTAAATGATGTTTTCTAGTGATATTTTCACACTTAAATGGTTTATAGATCTTCAGTAATGAATCCAAATCCAAATTTACTTCAGAGCCTTTGCATCTACAATTTCGTGCAAAGTAGGAGTTAATAATTGATTTACCCATCTCACTTTTTCATTCATATACAGCTTGATACAATAAATAAGCTCCATTCACTCTAAGAATTAGTAGTGATATCTTCTCACAAGGTTTGAAAGTCGTAATCACCTTGAACGTTGCTGTTCTCAAGAAGCCTAAAATACCAACAGTCTTGGATACATTTGCTCCAATTAGCAATGCACTTAACAGTTTTTCGTCTTTGAAAATCAGGAATGTCTCTACACTACCAAGGTGTGGCCTATGTCACGTACTAATTCGTGTGAGATGACACTTTTTGCATTACTAATGTTTGCCTGATTACATATGTTGTGAATCCATGTTACACCGTTTCGTGTAGGTACTACACTCACTATTACTCAACCAAGCACTAACACACACAAAAAAAATTACAGTGTATGAATATTCAGTGCTATAAGTACACAGCAAAAATGATGGTGTTACTACAATTCAATTGTAACACAGGCCAGTGATGTCAGCATGTTTAACAATTTCGGTCGTTATTTCAACACTTAAGGTTGGTGTTCCTGTTAACACAGGCCCGGTGTTACCGGTTTAACACAAAACCAGCGTGAAAATAAGATCGCAGCGGTGTTAAAGAACTAGATGAATGAGCGAAGGAACGCCAAAATGGAAAAGGACACAGTATTCTTTCGATATATAGTGAAATCCCAGCTAGTATGTTGAACTTAAACGATTGCGAAACCTACTATTACTAACTATATTATTTGTCAGCGATCAGTCAAAGCCTCTTATGTGCTGAGAACAATGACTAAAGAAAAATATTACTATCGCCTCAAAATCCTATGTTTGAGGTTGTTACCTTACGCTCAGCATAACGTAACATGGCCCGGTGCTTTTGAGCACCTTGTATATTGGCAGGGAAATTTTAAAATTTATTTAGAATGTAAGAGAAACTTTTATTTTATAGTAGGAAAACCGTAGGTCGAAGATTTTGCGTATTTTTTGTAAAATAAATCGTTTCAATGGATATTATATGAATATTACATGATTATTAATTATATTTTGTATATTTTACGCATTTATCCAAGTATATATCATTATTTTAGACAAATAAGTGTATATTCCAGCTTTTTCAATGGTTTTCAGTTTATTTCTATTCATATTTCGGCATAGGGAATCTTCTCAAGAAAGCTAAAAATTTTATTTCGTAAAATCTTCTTCAAAATTCCAAATTAAGAAAGTCAGCCATAATTTCTTCTTGGTGCATCTCTTTGTTTCGATGTAAATTATTTGATTGGATAATCCACAATCACAGCTGCGGCTGAGATTTCGGTTTTCTTTGATCTTCACACAGAAGCCTATCATCCGATAGTTACGTCACGATTATCTTCCAATTAGGGATCATCTTCATGTAATTCTTTGTCTTACGGCGTCAGCCATTTCAGGAGACAGACGTGCAGTGTTTAGCGTCTGCAGAAATTGTGGAATAATTTGTGGTTACGTTAAACTGTGATAAATTCTTCGTTTTGGCGAATATTAGAAATTGTCAGCAGAGATAAACGTGCTGTGTTTGGTGTTTTCAACAAAATTATTAATCCAGTAATATTCCAATTGTGAAGTGATTTCGTATTTCATAAGGGATACTAGCATGGTAGATGTCTGGTGTTACGGAATGAGCTCCTTGGCAAATTTTACGTTCTCGGTCAGCCAGAGAACATAGGAGAAACCAGAGGAGACGGTGACGGAGAGGAAACATTGAGTAGTTGTGCAGGCATCGAGGAAGAAGAAGTCAAGCGACGCTCGATGGCTCTTTCTGGATAGGTGCTGCAGGAGTTGGTATCCGAAACTGTTTTGAGACCACAATTTAAGAGTTTCCCAGGAAATTCAAGTGGAGAAAGCCGTCAGGAAACTTTTTTTTATATATCAATTCAGTCTATGTTTAAGAAGCGGATCCAAGTAAGTAAGAACCAGTGAAAGTGAAACTCACTCCAGGTATTTGACATCTTTAACATTTCCTTGTCTCGAGAACAGATATGTGTGAATATATTTTCTGGTGTACGTGTAAAATCCATAACATGAAGTGTTAAGTGCGTAAAGTTTCCCTCAACGCCGCACACATGCAGATTCGGGCAATGTGACATCGTGATTTCATTCGATGGGGGAAAAAGAAAGCTAGAATCTCAGCACGGAGCGATTGTCGTAACCTTAAGAAAATGTGTGTACCACACACACATTTTCCCCAGTGAAGAAAAGATGTTTTAGATTCCCCAAAAATCTTGAAAGTATTCATTTTCGGTAACACTGCTCGAAATTAAGTTTTATTTATTTTGGCATGTTTTCTTTGGTTTTGAAACAAAATGATTCTAAACTTTGATTTCTTGTAAATAAGTGTCAGATTCACGGCTACTGTTAAGTGCAAGGGTACATGAATTTTGCGTACCGGTAACTGAAAACTTTCGGCAATAGGCTAAACCTTCGTAATATTTTAAATCTGATACCCATCAAGTTTAGAAATTTCAGTTTTTTTAATAATTACTAGTAAATACCTTTTTCTTCTCTTTTTAAAGAAAACTTAAAATATTCAAAGCGACACTATTGCAAGTAACCACTGCGTCTTCGGTATGAATGTGGTAGCGAAACAAAACAAAATATAAATACCAAATAAGGATGGTGCTTTATGAAATATATGTGTGATTTTTTTTTATATATATATATTCTTGTTTAGGTTAAGTTAGTGTAGTTAGGATAGGGATTTAGGTTTAAGTTATGTCAATATGTAAGTGAATGTTTACCTGTGCTAGATTGCCCAGTGAGTCCGAGCTGTAAGAGAGGTAGCGAAGAGCGTAAATCCTCGATGCCGGCCACAATCTCCATGCACAGAGAAGTTTAAGCACCAAAGAAATAAAACAAAGTAAAAATAGCTAACCACAACAGTAGGCAGTGAAGTATCATTTTGTGTAATGTATTTATATTGTGTCTTTTCATTTGTTTTGCGTGTCGATTCAGTGTAAATGTCTTGAAAGCTAAGAATATTAAATGAATATTAAATGAATATTTTGGGAATATATGTACAAAGTAAACAATGTTTTTGGCTCTGAAAGATATAGAAATCGATCGTATTAATTTTCTTAGATGGGTATGTCAGTTTAATGTAAAGATTTTCCTGTTATCGAATATTTTGTCCAACACTACATTCATGAATATTTTAAAGAATAAAACTTACTAGCCGTGAAAACATCTTTCTTTTTGTATACAAAATCTAATTATCTTGTAATTTTAAGAAGTAGTAGGAATATGGAGTTGATGTTTTTGGTATGTATGCGAAGCATGATCAAAACAAAGAGCAGTATGTACAGAATAAGTTTGCTGGGGAAACGAAATAGCTGTGAAATTCAGGGAAGAGACTTTCCTTAGTGTGACCGAGTTGAAAACAACCGAATCTGTAGAAAATTTCTCATTTTTTTTATCAGTTTCTATCAAAATCTCAGTTTGGATTTTTTTTTTAAGTTGCAAAATTCTGTTTCAAGATTTTTTTTTCTTAAATCCAGATAGGGCTTTCACAGACAACATTAAGATCTTCATTGTGCTCATAGCCAGCTCCACTCGTGGGTCGATGTCCTGTGTCTGTAGTCGTGGTTCACAACCTATTTCCGGATGGGATGTGGATGATGAACTGCAGGCCTGGATATCGGACTGTGAGTCGAGATGGAAGAGAGTTTGGAAGCTTTATATTTCGGGCCAGATTTGAGTTCTATTTTCCGTAGATGATTGGCTTGGTGAGTGTATCAGTGACTGTTGATGACGAGCCCATACGGGCCCAGTAGGTTCGGTGTCACTAGTCAGTGATGCATTCAACATAGCATGTAATCTCAAGGAAAGGGAACATCGTACAAAAACACAATAGTCAATTACAACATTTATATTATTTTATTTTATTTATTTATTTTATTTAATTATTTACTTTTTTTTTAAAGTTAAAATGGCGACCCATTATCCAGGATTTCTGTTGTTTCAATCCTACGCGAGCGCAAAGGAAAACAAACAATCACAGCTGAGTATTTGTAATGGGGATCATTATGACAATCGCTGCATTGAATGAATCATGGTCACTTCTGGATCTGTATGTGCGTGATGTTGTGGGAAACAAACTTAATGAAAGTGAGAATGTCTGTGGGTAGCAGATCGAGTAACGAATCTCGTCATCCGAGCGAATATATATGCTGTTCTGACGAAATTGCAGGTTTCAGTGTTTATTGTGACAGTTGCTTTAGATGGGTACATGCCCAATGTTATGGTTTGTCAGAGTGTAACCTTCCCCTCTTTTCCCCTCTCTGTCACCTTGTTAACCACCAGTAGATTTCCCGATGAAAACCACTGGAGGCAAACTTCATCCGAAGATTTTTTTTTTACCGTGTTACTTGCTCGCACAAAGAAACTAATTGAGGCAAAGAGAGAGAGGTAAAGTTTGGGAGAAAAGACGTAGAAGGCGAGTGTAATACTGATAATTAGTTCTTTAGTCATTCAACCTTAAATTATATATGTACGTATATATCTGGAACACAATACTTGCGATATCTAACATTTACGCACCTACGTCTCTCAGAATATAACTGACGATTAGTCACTAAAGAGTAATATATTATTATTATTAATTTTCTAAGAGAATACGAAAACTAATATTATTATTGAAGTTACTATTTACATTTACGTAAGATAACTAAAAAAAACTAACGAATAGAATGAAATAAAGAAATAGCACAAACTTACCATATATATATATATAGATATATTTCAATAAAATGAATATTCTGCAACGTTTACAAATGCGGCAGATGTCTGCACATGGAAACCTTAAAATACTTCTAATTTTATGTACTGTCTCAGGTTATTTAGTTAAAAAGTTTTCTATTTTTTTTACGAAGATCCGTAGAAACGATGACTAGCACAATGGATTTTTTTTACACTAATCGCTTTTAGAATGTCTTACTCGTTTTGATGATGCACTGTTTATAAATGTAGTCATATCATCTCACAAATGGTGGACGTATCTGATAAGTTTTGAGAAATATGCAGCTACACATTCCGGTATTTCACACTATTTATAACGTCTGTAGTTTACTTTTAGAAAGTACTCAATTTCATACGAGTTACAACGTGCTATTCACTTAATTACTGTGTATGTATCACACGTAGTTTCATATTAAACCTGACATTCAACTTCACAATAATACAACAAAATACTAAGAATAACTGTAAAGGATAATATGTAATAAAAGAGCTACTCAACTCCACTGCAATAAGATATAATGAATTTACGATGGATTCCAAAGAAAATCTTTTATCTAAGAAATAATTCAGTTACTGAGAATAGCATATAATTAATATTAATTGGAATTATTAACAACTTAATTCGCACTATAGCTGTGGAAAGAATATCATAGGATAATTATCCGGTCAAACCTTTAAACTTCTTAATACTTCCTAATCTATATGTCTGTATTAGCGTCTGCCGTCTTCGGAACTACTCAACACCATCCTACATGTCAATAATCTCATGAACATGTCACCACTTCAAGCCACTACTTGAATCTGATTGATTTTTTTTTCAAGTTGGAAATAACTCACAAGTAAAGGCTACTGTTTTTTTATTTAATTTAATTTTTTTGTACTGTTGCCAACGATAATAATAATCATAAATTTTCCGCTTCCCATATCAGTAGTAAGTAATATGTAGCATTTCACCGGTCGTTCAGATCTCCTACGTAATATTAAGTGCAGTTATTGTATTACTTTGTACTCCCTTTTTTTTCTCTTCGCTCAAACAATACAGACTACAGAAGAAAAATGCAATATAGAAATTCTTTGAACTAAGCATGACGAAAATATTACTCCAACACTAGCAGCAAATTAAACAGAATACATATACACACACATAAATATTCGTATAAACCCTTCTCACTATATGCATGTATGCGTCATATTTCAACGATCTATATATATGCATATCATTATCGTTACTATTTGTTTTAAGCACTATATCATGATAAGGTCGGAGCTTTAGGAACCCCTCAGATTAAATATTCTATAACGTATATGACTTCAAATAGAACAAAACAACTAAACACATTGAAATTTATTTCGTGTCACAAGAAGTAATAGCATTTTTGAGAGCATCAGTAGCATGAGATTGTCGGACAGACGAGAGAGCAGAGTATATACAACGAGAGCTACATTAGGTGGACGAATTTAGTTGGATCTAAGCAAAATACGGTTTGCCCAGTTAACGGGGCAAGCTTGGGTAGTTTTGCATTACATGGTTAGTGGCTTGGCTTTAAAGCTTACTCGTAATTCATTGTTACGAATGTATTGCCCAACAAAACAAAGATATCTACATTAGCCATCTTTATACCGGAATAAACACACAACAACAATTCTTCAGAATAATTACGCTCTTTGTGAAGCTTATTTCACCTATGAAATATCAGGTAATATTTCTCAAAATTCGTATTAAAATAAATTATTCATTAACACAAGCCAATTTATCACATGCTTGCACTTCCAAAGTTTACCAAGCTGAGCCACAATATACGGTGACAAACTTCAATCATAGAAATATAGCAACTTCTCTCGTTAGTTCGATGGCCTGCATAGAATTTTTCAAAATAAATCACTTACGCTTCTTGAATATTTATAGAAATACATATACTTCTATTGTACGATATCTTATTTTTACGAAAAACAATCCAAAACCTGTTTGAATTACTACTTCTTTCAACGCCACAACACCTTGCGCCAAAAACATAAAATGCTTCTGCACATTTTTCTTTTCTTCTTCTTCTTCTTCTACTCTGCAAAATCGTCTCTCGTTCTGTCCTGCACCCTTCAATGCACACTTAGCTTACGATTTTAGATTCTTATATAGTTAGTACGCCTAAAACAATGCTTTATAGTTTAGCATTATGCAAAATAGCTTACTAAAGATGTAAATTATTTCTAAATTGTTAAATTACTGATTCTTTAAATAATTTGTGGCCAGTACAGTAGCATTAATATCATAGATTCGCAAAATTATACGCAAAGAGTGTTATGGGGGCCACACAAATCTACATATGTGACATGTACGTTACATACTCCCGCCTCTCCATTAAAAATTTAATGGTAATTAAATTTTTCTTAGTCCAAGCTTAAAATTTGTTTATATACTATAATAAAACTTACTTAACATAATATTTACTCTACAGTTCTCTCTTTAATGTTTAGGGTAATGTTTTAACAAATCCTTGCGTTTCTCATCCGTACAATCGAAGATTTTTAAATTTCGAAAGTTTTCAGTACCAAGAACTTCACCTTGTAATGTGTGTAATAGTGCTCGATTCCTCAATACCTTTACTACTAGATACGGACCTGAATACACATGCATCCATTTAGCAGATTCTTTCTTTAAGATAGAAGACAAGTAGTGAGTGCGAAGCATGACTAGTTGTCCTTCCTGAAGTTCAACCTTTTGTCTATTACTATTTGCAACACTTTTGTCGTTACCGGAAACAATTATATACGGAGTTTTTTCTTCCACATGTTCTACGTTCTTGGGCCATGGAAAAGCTTTCCTAAAACTGTCAACACTGGAATAATTCAAAAATGATTCAGCAGGTACCCCATTTATACTAGTGCAATATGAGTGGTTCAAAAGACGTTGGATTTCCACTAAATACCGGTTCCATTTCGTCTGATCCTGTCTACTATATAGGCGAATCAACCTATTCAACTCCTTATGGCTTCTCTCAGTTACACCATTCGAAGTGGGAGAGTAACTCGAGGTGAGAATATGCCGAATTCCATATTTCTTACAGAAATCCTTCCACATGTTAGAAGTAAACTGTGAACCACGATCTGATACGATTTCTTCTGGATATGGTAATAAATGGAAATATTTCTTCTCGAGGCTCGTGATGATTTCCTTGGTATGAGCAGTTCGCAAAGGGAGAAACGTCACAAAACGTGAGTGTATATCAATTATAGATAGGATATAATGATATCCTTCACTAGGAGGTAACCTCCCTACAATATCTATGCCTAGTTTCACGTGCGGCGCATCCGACTCAATATGGCATTCTTGTCTAGTGATTGCTCGAGTAGAAAACTTCGTCTGTGCACATTCTACACAGCTGTTAATATATCGTTTAAATGTATATCTCTGCTTCCTCCAATAGAAGAACGACTTACAGAACTTCAGACATTTTCGTACTCCAAAATGCCCCATTGAATGTATGGTACTTACTATCTCTTCTACGCAGCTTTCCGGGATTACCAAGAGCCATCGAGAGCTTTTCGGCGGTCGTAAATATAAGAGCTCATTATATAGCGTTAACTTATTGTTCGAACTTGTATTTCCCAGCTGTTGTTTTAACTTTAAGCACATGTCATCCTTTTCTTGTTCTCGTTTTATCTTCTTGTGATCAATCTCAGAAAATTGTGACCTCGACAGAAAATTGATGTAATGCACTTCTGGTTCAGCTTCAACACTAGGAGGGCTACGACTCAAAGTATCTGCAACGGTGTTCTCCTTTCCAGGGCAATGCTCGAACTTCAAATCAAATTTTTGCAACTTTAACAGAATCCTCGTTGTCCTTGGATCAAGACCTCTTTGAGTGAATGCATTAGTAGCGGCTGCATTGTCCGTGTGGACATAGGTCTTTCGTCCTATGATATATTGTTGGAAGTGCTCGCACAAAAATAGTATAGCCAATAACTCAAGCTGTGAGATAGAGAGAGATAACTCATGCGGCTTCACTCGACGGCTTGCATAACCAATGACTCGCTGTTCCTTTTGATCTATGTCCTCTTCACCTGTCGGGTATTGTGCTAAATATCCAGCTAGGTTTTCCATACATGCATCACTATATATATGGAAAGGAAGAGAGAAATCTGGTTGGTCAAGTGCCGGCGGATTACTCATAATTACTCTAAGCTTATAAAACGAATCAAGTGCTTCCTGATCGATTACAAATTTTCGATCCCTTTTTAATAAATCATAGAGTTTTGTCGTAAGCTCTGCATATTTAGGCATAAATCGATTTCTCCAGTTAACTAATCCCAAAAATCTTCTAAGTTGTTTTCTAGTTTTAGGTATCGGGAAGCATCTTATAGGTTCATTTAATTTAGGGTCTACCTTTATCTCTGTTCCACTCACTATGTGACCCAAAAATTTTATCTCAGTTTTAAAAAATTCACACTTCTTAAAATTTAAAGAAAAGTTAGCCCTTTCAAAAATGTCAAATACTTGTCGCAGATGTTCTAGATGATCAGTCTGTGTTACACTTTTCACAAGTACATCGTCTAAATAGAGAACTACAAAGTCACGAGTTGACTCATCAAAAAATTGCGTCATCACATTTTGAAATATGGCTGGAGAACTTTTAAGACCTTGCGGGAGCACCGTTAAGACGTATTGAGAACCCTTATAAATGAAGCTAGTACAATCGTACGAAGCTGGATGAATACTTATTCCATAGTATGCGCTGGAAGCGTCGTAAGTTGAGAACCAGTGAGCCTTCGCCACACGATGAAGCAGATCATTAATCGGCTCTACCTGTACTTGGGGAGCAATAATTTTTTCATTAATAGCCCTCAGGTCCAGTACAGGACGAACTCCTCCAGATGACTTCCTGACTACATGAACTGGATTTTTATACGGTGATAACTTTTTCTTGGCAATACCTAACTTCAACCATTTTTCAAGCTCCGCTTCAAATTCCGCTTGCATTGTTTGTGGCACAGGATAGATAGGTTTAACGACTGGCAAATTATCTTTTAATTGTATTCGATATGGAGGCGCTTTAACTCTGCGAGGGTATTCCGAGAACAAACCCCGATATCGCATCAGTATTTTACGGAGTTCTTCTCTAATTTCATCTGGTAGATCATTTCGTGAATTTATATACTCATTAATATCTTCCTCGTTTACATTACAATCAGAATTTAGGGACGATTCGGTGGTAGTCATCCTTTCTGGCTTTTCTTCAGATGACATATCTGGCGATGTAGCTTGGCAGAGTACAATTGGGTCACACATAAAAGTCCTTTTTCCCATTCTTTCTAAATTAATCTCCAAGTCCTCATACGGCACCTTCACTAACATCACACTAGGCTGGTCGGTAGAAACTGTCACA
Organism: Thermobia domestica; assembly: GCF_964235325.1. Taxonomy (NCBI): domain Eukaryota; kingdom Metazoa; phylum Arthropoda; class Insecta; order Zygentoma; family Lepismatidae; genus Thermobia; species Thermobia domestica. Next base: position 581 of record NW_027657749.1, on the reverse strand, counting down.
ATATTACCATTACTATCTCTCATTGTAATCTTCTTTTCACCTCTATCCAAAATTACTCTAAACTGATCCAAAAATGGACATCCAAGTAGTATATCGACGCGCAGATACTGGATAACGAACATCGTCACTTCGAAAATATGGTCCTGAATACTTAAATTGAACGTCTGTACACCCTTAACTAAAAATGTTTCCTTTCCAGCAAACGCTCCCAACTTTAGGTTAGAATATGGTCTCAGCTTCGCTGATGGGAATCGTTTCTTTAGTTTACACCAAACTTCCCAATCCATAAGAGAGAGTTCAGATCCGGAATCAATAATACAGGTTAATTGCAGTCCCCCTATATTTCCCTTCACTGTAGGGGAATTTGAGAAATACCTGACCTCGTTTTCCTTCTCAGATTCTTCTTCCTCCACCACAAAATTTACATCAAATCGTACGAATGAACTTGGATTAGACATATCACCTAAAGAATTTTCTTCTAAGTTAAACCTTGGAATATTTATTGGGCCACGAATTTCGTTTACAATGGGGTGTTCAGATTTTCCGCAGTTATCCTCCCCCACTAAACAAGGTAACTGCGG
>NW_027657748.1:0-20481 GCF_964235325.1 Thermobia domestica | reverse complement strand
CTGAATTGGTTGTTCGCATTTTCTGTAGATTTTGCTCGTTTTCAAGCTACATAGGGTCATCTTGCGCCGTGTGAGCTTTTTTGGTGGACAAACACCGTGTGCGTGGCTTTTCTCGGTCTTTTCCGTTTCCTCCAACTTTCTTCATTACACCATTTCCGTCATTTCTCATCATCACAGTCTTCCTTAGCCTTGATGCATAACTGTGGGACGTTAAACTAGATACTTCATTTCATTTCGAAGCATGTTAGTGATGTTCTTCTTTAAAAAATAAAGAGAAATATAGTATTGAACATCAGTAATTCTGTACACACAGATGCCGAATACATGGGAATGCCTTTGGCTCAGAAACTCAAGCATCCGTTAGAAATTTTTAATGTGTGCTCATAAAATTAATATCGAAATAACATTTTCATGACATTAACAAAAACTTGCATGTGCATGTGACCGCAAGTTTGATTTCATGGACGCATGCTTATACGTTGAATAACTGTTTATCAATAAAACTTTTAGCCTCATTAGGTAGACCTATACGGCACATCGAGGATTGAGCGATATTACATACTACAATAATAAATCTATATTATAAAATTGAAAATGAATATGTTTGTGACTCCTAATCTCTTGAACCACCCGATCGATCGAAAATGATCGATATTAGAGTGGAATCTATAGTTTTGGGTGGCTCAGATAAACAGTGACACTTCCGATGCTATTTAAATCCAAACTCAGTCCCTTAGTTTGGTGGAGGGGAGGGGATATATATGGAGGAGATACATAAAGATGATAAGAAAAGACCAAAAGTTAGTGTCGAATTCATAGTTTTCGGGGTTGCTAAGGTGAACAGTGATACTTCCGATCCCATTTAAATGCAAATTCAGCACCGCAACTTGGGGGAGGGGAAGGAAGGAGATATATAAAAATTATAGAAAATGACCATTATCAATGTCGAATCCATGGTTTTCGAGGTCATCCAGATGGACAGTGACACTTCCGATGCCGTTCCTCGCAATATGGGGGAGGAGGAGACATATAAATGTATTGAAAATGACCGATATTAGTGCCGAATCCATATTTTTTTGAGGATTTCTGAGATGAAGAGTGATACTTCTGATGCCGTTTAAATCAAATTCAGTCCCGCAACTTACGGTGGAGGAGGGGAGAGAAATCATCGAAAATGACCGATATCAGAGAGCGTTTTAGTAATAGTAAAAACTGACTGACTAACGAAACCTTTTTTTTAAAAAAAAAAATTAACCCAACGAAGTGGGTAATTGATGCTAGTAATCCATATTCACAAGTGTGAATGATTTTGTACAATTATTTCAAATAACTTGGAGTTTGATGCCGTTATTCTGTATTTCTAATATACTATAGGTCAAAAGTATTTATATAAATTGAGTTTACACAAAAGACAGACAGTTGAGTCGTTTTCAGTTTCACTCAAATTATTCTAAAATATTAAGAGGTTTTATTATAATAATTCAAAAATGCCCGGAATAATTAATTTTATTTTTTCTTCTTTTTCGGTCAATATTGCTGAACATATCATCATCATCATAGCTATTCTGCCATTATTGGCAGGTCATTTGCTGCAACTGAAAAGCTTCGATGTACGGTGATCCTCAGCTAGTCTCTTCGTCTTGAAGTAGCATTTTCCTGTTTTAATACCTTCTTTCAATTACAGTCTTCTTCACTCACTCTCTCTCTTTTCTTCCACCATATCCTCTAGCGCGTCCAGCATAAAACAGTTCCTCCTCATCCAATATCCCAACCAGTTCCTCCTCCTCCTCTTAACATTATCTAAAATTTTTCTTTGTTTCCCCTACTGCTAATATTTCTAACACCTTCTCATTCGTTTTCCGTTCAACACAGCTAATTCTCTCCTTTTTTTCTCCATGCCCACGTTTCAAAAGCCTGTTATTTTTTAATCGCTTTTGCGTAATGTCCATGTTTCTGCCCCATAGAGTACATACTGGAATCAGTAAAACAAAATCTCAATATTTAATTGGAAGTTCGTTCAATACAAGGATTAGCTAAACCTTGAAAATGGTTGAAAAGAAAAATATGACGCCTTTAGACTGTAAAAATAATTTTGCACTTCGCGGTATTTCAAATCTGTGCCGTTTTGATTTTCTTTCATGCGTTTCACGGCTAGTCTCACCAGTTTGGGAACCAGTGGAGTGTTGGATCTGTTAAATACATATACGTTGTAATTTATCTTATAAGTAGTGAAGCGTGGGCACCACTTAAAAAAAATAAAGGTCATCATCTACGTTGTACACTATCATCATATTACAAGAAGGTAAAATATATCACATTTAGAAACATACATTGTATTTCCGTTACTATTGGCGAATTGTAGAGTTTATTATCCCTTATATCGATAGTAAAATTTACCTATGGAATGCTTGAGATTTCTTAAATGCAAGACTTGCAAGACTCTTGCATGCAAGACCAAGACCAAGACCAAGACTGGGTGTGCAAGACCAAGACCAAGACTAGATGTGCAAGACCAAGACCAAGACCAAGACCACCCTGGTCTTGGTCTTGGTCTTGCATTTGCTCATCACTAATATATATATATATATATATATATATATATATATATATATATATATATATATATTGCCTGAAAGTAACATTTGAAACCGAATTATTTTAAAATTTATACATGAAATGAAAATTGTTTTTTTAAAAAAACTATGACATACTCATTGTATAAATAAATGTAAAATGTTAGTGTTTTGTTTAATTTATTTGTATTGATTGAAGTCAATACTTCGAGTGTAACTTTGGCCACTTATCAACAAAATTAAAAATTCGTAGACCAGTATAATTTAAGCAAGTTACTTACTCGATTTGAGACATAATTTTGGAGGGGAAGACTAGAAATTTTACTAATAACATTTTTTTATTTAACTTTTCCTGTATTTATGTTTAGCGTGGCCTTGTGAATTTTCTTTACCCTAAATATTTCTTATTTAGAATGCGTAAGTTACAAGGTTATTATTAGCAGGTAACACTAATAACTTCCTATTCCCTGTTACCACGAAATAAGTCCCTATTCATATTTCGAAAAGTAATAACCAAGAAAAGACGTTACCAAGAAAATGACGTTTGTATCTACATTAACAGTACATATTTCATTATGTATAGATGTTTTCTTGTGTAGTAAAAGAATCCCTGACATTACACTTCACTTTCTCCTACAAATGTGCTCTGTAATGTGTGGTCAGTTCTTCAGTTAACCAGTTGCCTCACGATACTGAAATAACACCGAAAAATCTATCACCACTAGGAATAGAATTCGACAGCATTCACGCTAAGAACACATTTGTGTAACAAAAAAAGTTTATTTCTAAATTTCCTTCGTATGTAGTAAAAATGAAATTATTATTATTTAGCATAAACATTCTGTACTACTATTCACAGTTTCAAATACATATACACACACCGGTAGCCAGCCCAAAAATGTAGGGGGGGCGGCTGAAGTTAAGGGGGTCCGATCCAACCATATCATAGTTTATCACCATATTATAGTTCATTTGCAAGCTTACCGTGAAGAGTTTAGAGGGACCAGCGAAAATTTAGGGGGGCGAACCCCTAGACCCTCCTGGATACGGGCCTGCATATATATATAATTATTCCAAAATACTATCTCCACTGGTTTACCTGTTTCCGTGAGGTTACAAAAGTCAAAGAGCGCTGGTGTTTTCAATGTGAAAACCCCACTGGTGTTGGCAGCACGGCCAGTCTCCGGTCAGGGAAACACCGGCAAAGAGGAACCGATGTGGTGACCACAAATTTTAACTAAGTTACTAGTGCTAAGCTGTACTGATATTCCTTGCTCGTTACAATCTCTTGTGCCAAGAATTTCCTATTATTATTATTATTATTATTATTATTATTATTATTATTATTATTATTATTTCACACAGGAAATTTGAAAATGAAATGAAAACTGTAAGTTTTACGTCCCACAGTTATGCCGGTTAGGCTAAAGGAGACGGTGATGATAAGTAATGAATGAAATAGTAAAATGAAGAAAGTGGGAGAAAACATGAGAACCCCGAGAAAACCCATGCACACGGTGTTTGTCCACACAAAGTTCACTTAGCGCGAGCTGGGATCAAACCAAGGACCCCATGCACCTGAGATGAACGCTCTACCACTGAGCCACCGCGGCCCCCACACAGGAAATTTATCTGCTACCACAATCGTCTGCTAATTTATATTTGTATAACCAATCACCAGGTGTAAGACTGAAATACATGAGATGCAAGAGGCACCTTGCTACGTTTGAAAGTAACCAGAAACACTCCGAATGAGACTAGACGAATATACTAAAAGCAATAGATTTAGCAAAGAAAATAAAGAGTGCCCACTCCTTCTCAGTGCCATAAATCTGTCCTCGAAAAAGACGAGAGGGCTAGCAAATTTCATTCCATAGATGTGATATGGACAGAGTTTAAAAACCTGTTTTAAATGGCTAGCCCGAATTTCCCTCACGCTGCTAACACAAACAGGGAGAAACAGAGATCGCACTGTTGCAAAACTTCACATGAAAAAAAGGGGGAATGAATAACTTAATTGGAGGCTTTTAGTAAAATTATAAGCTCATATAACGAATCCTTTATTATCGACCTGATTCAAAGCAAATTTTTATAAGGATTTGTTCATTGCTTGCTGAGAAAAACACGAAGAAAGTTCCAATGTTATTAGATAGGGGAAAACTCGACTCAGCGAAGAGGTAGCAAGCGCCTTAAGTGTCCAAAGGATCAATCTTCCAACCGTCATTCTCATGACAAAGGATACTACGCATCCAGGTTCTGTCCGACATTTTGCGTATTATTGCAAGTGTAACTTAAGTGAAAGCTTGTTTCACAGCTTCTGTCAGTTCAGCAGTAGTACCGTAACGGTTTTGTGCAACGATGCCCTTTATGAATCTCCATAGCGAATTATCACAGGTGGTGAGGTCTGTGCTTTGTGGTGGCCAGGCAAGTGATGGGGACAGATCTTCAGTTCTTCAAAACTGTAACTGGAAGTATCAACCATCGTTCACTGGAATGCAGTTTTTGGAATGGTGATCAACCGTGCTGTATGATGTCTACTCTTGACTCAAATCGGGTCCCTTTTAGTGGCATTTTCAGCTTGGAAAATAACCACAAGTCACATGGACCCATATCGAATGAGTATGGAGCTTAGCGAAACACAGGAATGTTGTGTTTGTTGATGAAAGCCCGAATCATATACGCAGAATGCACTCCCGAAACAATAGCATAATGGTATTTTCTTTACGCACGACTTCTAATATACATTCCACTAGCTCAATGTTATGAATTTTTTACGACCAGTTTGATTTCAGTTTCACAACAGAAGCATAGAACTCGAGACGGAAAATTCCAGCAAATGTTGTTTCATTTTTTGCCACTACGGCGTTGCAGTCAGAATATTTCTTTGACATCTGCGCATTTCTATCTCTTACTTTTTTTTATTGACAAACTATTAACAATACTGATATTGAATTTCTGTCAAAAAGCAAATCTAACATGATCTACATTATAATGTTAATTTTCAAGTTCTAGTTTAATCTCTTTCAAATAAATGTAATTACAAATTCAAATATCTGAATTTATTAAAACCAAAACTCACTTAATTACTTTGACATAAAGAAACAACAATTGACCTAGATTAACAATTTATTCGTAATTTGATTCATTGCTCCTAGATGGAGGCACAGTAGGATGATAAATTATAATTAGCAATTCTATTCAGTATATGGATTAATGGATTAATGTATATATATTGCAAGAGATATTTTTGATTGGGATAATTTATAGATAATTTTAAATTAACTGAATAATTATTCTTCTTATAACAGAGACATGTTTCTCTTGGTTGATTTTGGACTTGCAATTTTATTATTATTCTAATTGAAAAATGAAATTCCAGGTTTTCAACGCTTCAAGAATAACAGGATGGCAGATATTATCCTGGAAATGCGTAAACCACTAAGTTAAATTTTGATGGCTGTGGTTTCCTACGGGAAACGCATTGTACGGAAAATGTGGTTGTAGCAACCACAGAGATTTTGTCATCATCGATAGTGGATATTCTTCCTATCTCTCCGTCGCTATGCCGTCCTACCTATGTTCTGATACTCAAGTTCATAACCAATCACGAACAAACATGTCAAAGAAATCACCATAAACTCCGCCTAATCATACTATTCGATTCCGGCTTTCTTACCATTTACGTCAATTAACATTGTGTGACTGTATGTTCCGGCCAACACCCTATTCGAAAAATATACGTATAAGAAAAATTTACAATATTCGAGAGGCCACTCTCCGACTATCAGCAGCCGAGGTTGATCCTCGTGGGACGTCACCATATAGGAGGTAAATATGTCTGTGACTTTGTTATTGACTAATTCCTATAATCGTAACTTCATTTCCCCTAGACAACATTAATCTTGTCATGGCTCAAGGAATAGTTTAAAATTTTTCAGAGCCATGGCCTACAAAATTTCAAGATACAAAGATTAGAACAGGTGCCACTTGGCATTTTGAATTATAAAGAATGAGCTATATCCTTTTTGAAACGTTGTTTCGTTTTAATTCATCTTATCCATTGTCAGTTATTGTTGTTCGTTTTTTTTTCAATATTTTACTTATTTTTATTTTATTTTAATAAATAATCATTAATAGTAATTTGCATTTGTTCTGTTACGTTCTGTTCTTTCTAAGCCTTAAAGACCTGAGGCAAATAAATTTTCTTTGAAACATCTCTGACCTGAGATTTCTCGGGTTCGTGACTCTTGGTATTGTTCGGGGTAATGATGGTAGACACCTATTTTACGCCGGACAACTTAAAATATCTTTTCAATATATATATATATATATATATATATATACATGGGCGGCGATTAGGGGGGCAAGAGGGGGCAGTTGCCCCCCCACTTTTTTGAAGTGACCACTTAACTCTTTTAAATTATATCTTCTATTTTTCGGTGAAAGGCTAGAATCTTCATTATTCGATTTTAAAAAGTACCAAACAAGCTTTTTACTTCTGTTTTCTTTCTCAAGCCTGGAGACATTGTAGAATACGTTACATATGCTTTCACGCTTTTCTGCGTCGAGATGTAGAGTGTGATGACGTCATAAATAAAAATATTTTTGTTATGACTTTTTTATTACTTTTGCACCTAGAAGATTGAAATTTTGCACACACATTCAGTGCACTCTTAATTTTTTCCAGATTCTTTTCAAATTTCTGCGATAAAACAGGGGGTCCAGAGGAGCAACAAGGTAAAACAAAAAAGGATATCTTTTTAACAAAGAACCCCCTTTTTTTGCGATTTTCCCTCCTCAGATACACGATGGAGACATGTGAATGGTACCGTTTGAAAGGCTGTTCTGTTCTAAAAACAATGCTGTGCGAACCATGATCCTAGTATAAATAGGGATGTCTCAGGGGATTTTTACCTGAGATCCTATTTTATACGGGAATCTGGAGTATTGTAGAAATATTATTTTTGGCGGGCTTACTTTTGCACCTAGAAGATTAAAATTTTGCACACACATTTAGTACACTCCTTAGTATTTTTCAGATTTGTTTCAGATTTCTGCGTTAAAATAGGAGGTACAGAGGGGCAAAAAAGTACAAAGAAGGAATATTTTTAAACAAATAATCAATTTTTCATGATTTTCCCATCTCAGGTACATGATGGAGACATGTGAGTGGTACCGTTTGAAAGTATGTTCTATTCTGAAGGGAATGATGTACGAACAATGATCCTAGGATAAATAGGATGTCTCAGGAAAATTTTATATTACATCCGGGTCATCTGGGGCATTGTGGGAATGTTCTTAGCTCATTGGTAAACAATTTCCCGCACTTTAGTTTTCAAGGTAGAAGCTTTAAATTTTTTATACACATATAGTACACCCATTCGTATTTTTCAGTTGATTTTGAGATCTGTGTTTTACCAAAGAGGGTCCAGAGGGGATTAAAGTTTTTAAAAAATCAGAAAAAATCCAGATTTTTCCTCAAACTTTCCCGCCTTAGGGACATGATAGGAAAGCGTAAATGAAACCGTTTGAAAGGTTGTTCTATTCTGAAGAGAATGAGGTACTAACCATGATTCTAGGATAAATAGGAATGATGCTGTAGCTGACTGACTGAAATTCAATAGCTTACCTTTAAAAAGCCATAATTTAAAATGGTTAATGTATATAGTTTCATTTGGAAACGTAAAGTTTTTGCATATATTACTGGTTCATAGAAAAAAAAATGTACCATATATTTGTCGCTGCGTACATGTATTGGTTATTTGTCTTCCCGTGGAGTTAAGACAGCTACAGGAATTGCGTTTTAATTGCAATTCAAAGGAATTAATATTACAATTGCGTCGTAGCATATGCTTGTAGTATTTACTGTCTTTCATTTTCTAAGAGTAATAACATACATTTAATGGCAAGTGTGGAATTAACAATGTAAGTTGTTCATTAATCCCCAGTTTCAATATAACTTCTGCAAAACAAGCCTCATTATTAATTAGTATGATTAATAATATCCTTTCTATTTATTTGTTTTATAAATATGTTATTAAATAATCTGATCACACAATTTTCCAGAGAGAATTTTAAAATGTTCATGAGCAAGGAATCAAGGGTTAGTACCTATGTGCATTGCTCTTGTCAATTTACTTAATTAAATGTGAAACACGATATACGGTATTTTAACCGAAAAAGATAGTATCCTATTAGTTATACAACCTGTCGTCAAACAAAGTGTTAGAAACAACCAGGAACACTAACATTGATATACACATATTCAGATCATATCTTGCCCCCACTTTTAACATCCAATCGCCGCCACTGTATATATATATATATATATATATATATATATATATATATATATATATATATATATATATATATATATATATATATATGTGTGTGTGTGTGTTTGTGTGTGTATGGTATGTAGGTATGTATGTATATTATGATAAAAAGGCCGTGTGTCCATCTTAAACACAAACTAAATACAACTTTCTTACAAGGCTGTATGTAATCTTTATTATAAATTAACTAGAAATGTTACAGTTTCGGAAGTATATCACTTCCTTCTTCAGACTACTACTCCAACTACTACTCTAACATTTCTAGTTAATTTATAATAAAGATAATGGGCGGCGATTTGGGGGGCAAAGGGGGCAGTTGCCACCACACTTTTTTGAAATTACCCATTAATCTATATAGTTTCATTTGGAAATATAAAGTTTTGTATGTATTATTGGTTCATAGAATAAAAATGGTGCCATAAAATATTTGTTGTTCCATGAGTACGTATTGGTTGTCTTCCTGTGGAATTAAGAAAGCTACAGGAATTGCGTTTGAACTGCCATTAAAAATGGCCCAAAAATTAACATATTGGAGCGCCACAATTCGAGCGTACTTTCATTTCTTCTTGCAAGGGCTCGATATGTTAGTCAGCCGCTCTGGAACTAATTGAGACAACATTTTGCAAGAAAAGAAGTCCTTCACAAGTTATTCTTTAATTGCACAAAAATCGACAGTTCCTAAAATATATTTTCTTCTTTCTAATAATAAGGAATATTTTGATTTGATTTTTTTCAGTTTAACATCCTGTTCAGCAGCGAAGTTATATGAGACATGGACTTAATGATCAACGTGGAGTCCGAACCGCGTGAGCTCCTTCCCCGGCAATCGAGCCCGGGGCTCCCTGGTCAAAGGCGTGTACGCTAACCGCTTAGCCACGAAGGAGCTCAGTAAGGAATATTAATTTTGCATTGTAATATACGAGTTTAGGGGTGTACATATACAGTTTTGTATATACAATTAAATTTAGTAAATTCAGCATAATTCTAGGTTTTAGGATTATTTTGTATAATTGAACTGTGGAGTGACTTAAGTACTTTGATATATTCCAAGAAAGTGAAAACTGTACTTAATAGCAGCGAACATGTTTCGGGAAACTGCAAAAGTATTTCTTTAAATGTCGTAGCATATGCTTGTAGTATTCACTGTCATTTTAAGAGTAATAACACATATAACAGCATGTGTGGAATTAAAAGTATAAGTTGTTCATTAATTTCCAGTTTCAATATAACTTTTGCAAAACAAGCCTCATTATTCATTAGTATGATTATTTAATTAATATTATCCTTTCTGTTTATTTGTTTTCCTAATTTGTTATTAAATAGGCTCCTAATCTGATCACACAATTTTCCAGACAGATATTCATGAGTAAGGAATCAAATCTCTTCTTACACCTTCGCTGCTTAAGAGTACAAAGGGCTAGTATCTACTTGCGTTGCTCTTGTCAATTTACTTAATAAATATGAAACAAGATACACGGTATTTTAACTGAAAAAGACAGTATCCTAATAGTTATACATCCTTTCGTCAAACGAAGTGTTACAAGCAACCAGGAAAACTAACATTCATATCAAATATTCAGATCATGTCTTGCCCCCTCCTCCCCACTTTTAATGTCCAACCGCCGCCACTGATAAAGATTATAGACAGCCTTGTAAGAAAGTTGTATTTAGTTTGTGATATATACATGTATATATATATATATATATATATATATATATATATATATATATATATATATATATATATATATATATATATATATATATATATATGGCATACCATATGTATATAGTTTAATCACAAACATTAAGTTTCAATGTATGGAGATCTCTAATAAAATTTCCTCTTGGAGACAAATTTCAATGATAGTGTACTGCACTTAAACACTAATTTGATATTAACTTGTCGCGAGCAGCCCCAAAACAGAAGAGACATTCATTCTGCTAACCACCTCTCTCATGTTATGGTGTGTTTGCACTTCACTTCGTCTCTCATTCTCATTCTATTTTCTATCTTCAACGTATATACATTTATATTCACAATGTTATATATACCGTTATATATATATATGTACTATGTGATCAAAAGTATCCGGACACCACCAAAAACATACGTTTCTCATATTAGGTGCATTGTGTTGCCACGTACTGCCAGCTACTCATTATCAGCGACATCAGTAGTCATTAGACATCGTAAAAGAGCAGACTGGGGTGCTTTGCGCAACTCACGGACTTCGAACGTGGTCAGGTGATTGGGTGTCACTTGTGACAGAAGTCTGTACGCGAGATTTCCACACTCCTAAATATCCCAAGGTCCACTGTGTTTGATGTAATAGTGAAGTAGAAACGTGAAGGGACACGTATAGTACAAAAGCGTACAGGCCGACCTCGTCTGTTGATTGACAGTTGAAGAGGGTCATAAAGTGTAATAGGCAGACATCTATCCAGACCATCACACAGGAATTCCAAACTGCATCAGCATCCACTCCGAGTACTATCACAGTTAGGCGTGAGGTAAGAATACTTGGATTTCATGGTCGAGCGGCTGCTCATAAGACACACATCACGCAGGTAAATGCCAAATGACGCCTTGCTTGGTGTAATGAGCGTAAACATTCGACGATTGAACAGTGGAAAAACGTTGTGTGGAGTGACGAATCACTGTATACAATGTGGCGATCCGATGGCAGGGTGTGGGTATGGCGAATGACCGGTGAACGTCATCTGTCAGAGTGTATAGTGTAAACAGTAAAACACGGAGATGGTGGTGTTATGAAGTGGTCATGTTTTCCTTGGAGGGGGATTGCATACCTTGTTTTGAATGGCATTCTACCGGCGCAGGCCTACATTGATGTTTTAAGCACCTTCTTGCTTCCCACTGTAGAAGAGCAATTTGGGGATGGCGATTGCATCTTTCAGCACAATCGAGCACCTGTTCATATTTGTACGGCCTGTGCCGGAGTGGTTACACGACCATAACATCATGTAATGCACTGGCCTGCACAGAGTCCCGATTTGAATCCTATAGAACACCTTTCGGATGTTTTGGAGCGCCGAATTCGAGTCAAGTCTTGCCGACCTACATTGATACCTCTTTTCAGTTCAGCACTCCGTGAAGAATGGGCCATTCCCCAAGAAACGTTCCAGCACCTGATTGAAAGTATGCCTGCGAGAGTGGAAGCTGTCATCAAAACTAAGGGTGGGCCAGCATCATATTGAATTCCAGTAGTACCGATGGAGGGAGCCACGAACTTGTAAGTCATTTTCAGCCAGGTGTCCGGATACTTTTGATCACATAGTATATATATATATATATATATATATATATATATATATATATATATATATATATATATATATATATATATATATTGATATTGCACTTATTTTACTATTTACTAATTCTTTACGTGCTCTTAATATCACTATTATTTGTTTCACTATTTGTTTAGTGAACACCGATTTACCCATATATCTGTTCTTCTTTTGTTTATCAACCACATCTTAATTATGATTATAGTCGTAAAGATCATAATATCCCAAAATTTGTATTATTTGTGAAATTAAATTATAAAGTAATCTCCCTTAGCTCATCCTCTATGACTTACTTACTTTAGTAGATACAAGACTGTTTTCTTGTATCTACTAAAATGTGATTGATTTGATTATGTGTTTTTTCGTGTGGTGAGGTCCAAGTATATTTGTGAACGTCGCGATGTGGGAATTTTGTAGTCATCACGATAAGGTTTCTGGATGTTGCAAAGCTCACGAGTTTAACGCCGTTGTCACGACCTTCCTTATGCAGAAATTTATTCCCTATAATCGGTTTGAAAATACTCTCTCGTTCTACCTACACATTGAAACCGCCTAACAAAATTTTCATATAGTATTGCAGGAGATGATCAAATACCCATTCTATTCTTTCGTAGAAACTTTTTTTATTGTAATCCTTATTTTATGTTGTGTATGTACGGTACATTTAAAACAATAATATTACACCACCGACCTTTAAAAGAAGTAAAAGAAAATTCATCATTAACAAATTCAACTCATGTAATTGCTGATATTACGTATTCGTTTGTGAACGAAAAGCCCTGATCTTAGTTGGTAATTTTTAATTCGTTCCCCGTAAAGAAACGTAAAATTTCCCGACTTGACTCCTCCATTTGCTTCTCATCTAACTTCCTGATATCCCACTAGGTCCATCTTCTATTTCTAAACTCATTCGTTACACATTTTAACGCGCCTGCCCTATATAGATTTCTTATCTTCCATGTTCCAATTCTCATCTCGATTTTACTTTGCTGAGTTCGTGCCAAATTATCAGTTCTGATCCGAGGATTCTGCGAGTATATCTGAATAATCCTTTTTTTTTTTTTTTACAGGATGAGTTGTTAGCCCCACATCAAATCCCCAAGCTGGAGGATCACCCCTTGTCTGTCCGCGACTGCTTATTCAGTATATTCTCAGCTAACCTCTATATCCCGGAGGCCTTCTCCTCTATCCATAACCTGAGGACGCTCCGTGCCGTGGTGACAGGAAGACCACATTTTACGGGAATTAGTTTATAAGTAGCTGAGAATTCAGAATTACAATAGGACACTGATTTAAAACACACAGACACAATCAATATGCTTGGTTATATGGATGCATATTAAGACTGTGAAACCTTCGATGCCGTGAAATTCGTAAATTAGAGACTAGTGTCAGTGTAGTATTTCATGAATGCATCGTACGTTTGACTATCCGAACTATCCTTGATGTACCGCGTTTTTTCGTTTTATAACTACATAACTTTATAATATTTTTGTATTCTTTACCTGTTGTCTGCCAATAGCAACTGTATGAATTTATAATACAAAACTGAAATACAGAAAAATGAAATTTTAAAAAATTCCGCAGGGCATCTCATGTAAATGGCGCCTTGTATTCTTCACAGCTTCTTTATTAACAATCACTATTTGAATTTATTATATCAAGCTGGTACACAGCATAACTAAAACCACTTATCTATACTGTAATGTTTCGTAGGGCGCCATATGTAAAAGGCGCACTGTACCTTTCACTGGTTTTTTACCAATAGTAACTGTATTTATTTATTGTACAGAACTGTGGTATACAGAAGAGTAAATAAAATCGTTCATCTTTGATGTGGACTTGCAAGAGCGCCTAATGTAAAGGGCGCACTGCACCTTTCACGGGTTCTTTACCAATAAAACTGTAAGAATTTATTACTAAAAACTTGTACCTTTATTTATACTGTGATGTTTCGGAGGGCGCACCGGGACATGTGCCGGTGGGCCAGCACGTGCCTGTGCACAGTGCAATAATTTACATATCTATCCTGTAAATTTTAAAAGTATATGGCCCCATTTGTATATCGATATCGAAAAATTATCACTGTTCAATTGCTAGTCATGGTGTTCACTACGAGTCACGAAATAGTGAAAGTGATAGAACATAGAACGTTCTCTTAGACGTCAAAATTTCTTATTACATGTCTATCGGTTACATAACGAATTATAGGTATTTAATATAATACATGATGTTATAACAATTAAAAGCTATATGATGTACCAACAACAAAGCAACTATATATTGAACAATATAATACGGTAAGAAATCGGGGCGGTTTGGATAAGTAGTACAGATGTACTACAAACAATGGTGGCAATATGAGGATGGGTGCTGTGTCAATCATTGACACTGCCGCCCCAACACTTTTCTTTTTCCGCAATGAAGTGAAGACTTAGAAAAACAGTCTCTACAACATAGAATTTTATCTCAACTAAGAAAAAATACTTTAAAAATATTAAAACGAAATGCTAGTGAAAGCTATGAAATCAAGCATCATAGGTTCAAATCCTTGTCAAGCTATACCAGATTTTTTATTTTTATTTTTGGTGTCTAGATACGATTCAATACAATCATTTATGCACTGGGAGAAATGGGTAGCAAAGTTTTCCCTATTTCTTTTAAACACACAACTAAGAAAACGTTTATCCTGCGAAGAATAATATAGTGGACGTCTAATAGCAAATCGGCATAAACATTAATAGAATACACACAAATATACATACCTCTATATTATTTGTCACAAAAGAAAATGTATGTTTTTATCTCTTTACTTATATCAGGAAATAGTATCTCTTTCTCATTATGAGACGAAATTGGAATGCGTATCTTGCTACCACCTCGCGATTTAATTAAATTTTTTAAAGGCCCAGTTTCTAAGAAAGTCGATAAATATCGACAAAGTTGATCTTTCTTGTTGCAGTTCACATAAGATTCTGTACGAATATCAAAACTTAGTAAAAAGAAGAAAATACACACACATTGTTTCACACTTTATATCTTACGGTTATTCGCCACATATTTACGGAGTGCATGACTGTAATTAAACATTGTTCCATGGCTCACTGGATCCCTTCAAAACTCTCACCCACATGTTCGGTGTTCGAATTTTCGTTGCGTTTTGCTCTTATTTTTTATTGATCAGGTAAGGGAACAGCAAAGGAAAATATGAATAAAATTTAGGTGTAATTCAACATTCTGTAGTTTATTTGACTATTAAACAGCAAGAAGTAGACTTTATAAATATAAAGATCGTTCTAGATTTTTCTATTAATAAAAACTCTGAATACTATACAACGGAAAACAAAATTAAGTTCTCTTCATTTATAGTCCATAAACAACTATGGTGAACGACGTGGGTTTCAGTTATTTTGTTTGTTGTACGTACATTGGCTTCCATCATCTGTATTTCTGGAATCAAACATAACTAAAATAATTTTTTCTTTAGAAATAAAATACTCTCCTAAGTTCTAAATAAAACTGATTATAGTTCAAAGTATGACTATGCCGTTACATTTCGTTACAAAAATAAATGAAGAAATGAATACTTCAAAAAGCCGAAGACAATGTGACAAACTTTTTGAACAATTCTATAATAATTTGGCCTCAGGTGTTAGAATCTGAAATCAAGTTCAGTTCACGAGTATGCAGCATAGAAAGAACAACTCCTATTCCAGTATTCCTGCGAGTAGAAAATTCATATTTTAATAGTCTTCAATTAGATATAAGTTTGTAATAATTTTTGTAGACGAAACGAGGCGATAATTTATATGTGACTAATTGAATTTAAATAAAGTGTTCGCGTTTAATAATAAAGATAGAACAAGGTCTTCCTTACCTTATACAACTTGTGGGCGGTAGTGGTGTAGGCCCTAGGAACGATGTTGGGGACCTGGGATCCTAAGGACTATCATAGACTTCTTACGGGAAACAGAGAACTAGCACTTATCTCTTAGGGTTTAAATTATTTAAGGGAAAGAGTTATAAGTGTAGTGACCACATTGTATATCATATGTTATTGGGGTGATAAACACAAGGGCAATGTTAATTACCAACCAAGAAATTTAAAAATAAGAGTGGGAACCAAATCTGCTTGTCACAGAAGCGGGGGCTCTGGGAACCATTGGATCTGTACACCTTAAGCACAGGGGCAATACTCAAGGACCATGGTCGTTCCTAAGATGATGTTATTCATCTTAGTTAAATAATAAAATTAGAAAACGTCTACAAAGGATTATGATCTGCTATGTAAGGTTACTAAAGAGAAATCTACCCAACATGTTAGGACACGAGCCCAGAAGGCTTCAACTTACTTTTACAAGAGAAGTCACGAAATCAGTATCTACTTACAAGACGGCTCTTTTTTGTTTCGACCTTTACAGTCCTTTCTACTCAACTATATGTCCCTAACAATTCTCAATTATATGTGCATGATGGGTTTATAATATTTGAAACAAAATAAGTATGCATTTAGTTCAAACTGTATTTCATGGCCCTTTTTGTCTTGAATGAAATTTACTTTTATGACGTTATTTAGCAACATGATTTAAAGATTATTTCTTGTATTTTTAATGTGTGTAGATGTACTTACAGTCTAGTTATCTAAATGTGCATGTCGGTGGTTGAATCGAATATGTGGCTCATGAATAGTATCAATATTATGAAATACAGTACGTACATGTACGATTATTAGTGAATTGAAATATTTATCTTTTAATCGTGCGTGTACATAGATATGCCATTTAATAGTCACCACAGTAGTAATAATCAGGGATCAAATACAAATTAGAAATCAAATACATATGCATATATAAGTGCAGTGTTTAAGTGGCACCAACGGTCTACGTAGGAAAGAAAAAGTTTAGATCATTATGAACAAGTAGCTCGACCAACAACAGTTCGAACTGAATGCAAAATCGAAGAGGTTGCAATGGTTGTGCGCGCTAACCGTTCCCAGTCAGTATATGACATCGCAACAGCAGTACGGATCAGCCATATTACGCGTCACAACATTCTGACGGATGACTTGAACATTTCGCGTGTCACACAGCACCATATTCCACGCATTCTGTCACAAAATCAGCGATCAGAAGTGCTGTCGCTGAGTTCTGGTGTGTCGAACGTTCCTGAACCAGATAATAACAGGAGATGAGGCATGATGTCTATTCTACGATCCATGGCTAACGAGACAAGCAGCCATCTGGAAATCGCCATCATCTCCAAAACGCAAAAAACCCGAGACAAGACAGGTCAAAAGAGAAAATGATGCTTGAACTGTTTTAAAGGTCAGTGTTAATCTGTGTATTTGTCTTTGTGTGTGTGTGGACGTTCACATCGAGCACGACAACCATGAGTTCTGCAGGTTGCTAATAGTGTGCGCATCAGTCCACTCGGTTTCCAACACTGCATGGATTAAGCTAGATTGATTTGTTTACGATTGAATCAGGACGTGCTGAGGTTTAGAAGGGAGAAATTAATTATCTGAAATAGTAATTTTTTCTTCTGAATGATGTAGGAACTGTATCTTGAATTGATTTTGAATTTAAAGCCTTTCAGCAGCGGGGCTATATGAGATGTAACCTATTGATTAACGTGGAATCCGAACCACATGAGCTCTCGCGAGGAATCGAACCCGGGTCTCCCACAACAAAGGCAGTACCCTAATCGTATCTTATCTTTCCCGTTTAAAGGGTTTTATCTTTTCTTCGGTAAAACAACTTTAACCAATCTTTCTTCCACGCATACCTTCCGGTGTCTTTGCCCTCACCCTTAGAGTTAGCCAAACTCCCATAGGATTTACGATTAATTACCAGACAAATCATTTTTTTAAATATACTAGCCAGAGGCTAGCTACCATTTAGAGGGCTACACCCTTTTTCAAGACGGATATGGATGGGAAAGTAGGATGTAAGTCATAGGGGATGAGCTAAGGGAGATTACTTTATAACTTTATTTCATCAATAATACAAATTTTGGTATATTATGATCTTTGCGATCATAATAATAATTAAGATGTGGTTGATAAACAAAAGAAGAACAGATATATGGGTAAATCTAACAAATAGTGAAACAAATAATAGTGATATTAAGAGAACGTAAATAGTAAAATAAGTGCAATATCAAATATATATATATATATATATATATATATATATATATATATATATATATATATATATATATATATATATATATATTTGATATTGCACTTATTTTACTATTTACGTGCTCTTAATATCACTATTATAAATAATAAAATAAGTAAACAAGTGTGTGTGTAATAAATAAGTGTGTGTGGACTGATGCGCACACTATCGGCAACCTGCAGAACTCATGGTTGTCGTGCTCGATGTGAACGTCCACACACACACAAAGACAAATACACAGATTAACACTGACCTTTAAAACAGTTCAAGCATCATTTTCTCTTTTGACCTGTCTTGTCTCGGGTTTTTTGCGTTTTGGAGATGATGGCGATTTCCAGATGGCTGCTTGTCTCGTTAGCCATGGATCGTAGAATAGACATCATGCCTCATCTCCTGTTATTATCTGGTTCAGGAACGTTCGACACACCAGAACTCAGCGACAGCACTTCTGATCGCTGATTTTGTGACAGAATGCGTGGAATATGGTGCTGTGTGACACGCGAAATGTTCAAGTCATCCGTCAGAATGTTGTGACGCGTAATATGGCTGATCCGTACTGCTGTTGCGATGTCATATACTGACTGGGAACGGTTAGCGCGCACAACCATTGCAACCTCTTCGATTTTGCATTCAGTTCGAACTGTTGTTGGTCGAGCTACTGGTTCATAATGATCTAAACTTTTTCTTTCCTACGTAGACCGTTGGTGCCACTTAAACACTGCACTTATATATGCATATGTATTTGATTTCTAATTTGTATTTGATCCCTGATTATTACTACTGTGGTGACTATTAAATGGCATATCTATGTACACGCACGATTAAAAGATAAATATTTCAATTCACTAATAATCGTACATGTACGTACTGTATTTCATAATATTGATACTATTCATGAGCCACATATTCGATTCAACCACCGACATGCACATTTAGATAACTAGACTGTAAGTACATCTACACACATTAAAAATACAAGAAATAATCTTTAAATCATGTTGCTAAATAACGTCATAAAAGTAAATTTCATTCAAGACAAAAAGGGCCATGAAATACAGTTTGAACTAAATGCATACTTATTTTGTTTCAAATATTATAAACCCATCATGCACATATAATTGAGAATTGTTAGGGACATATAGTTGAGTAGAAAGGACTGTAAAGGTCGAAACAAAAAAGAGCCGTCTTGTAAGTAGATACTGATTTCGTGACTTCTCTTGTAAAAGTAAGTTGAAGCCTTCTGGGCTCGTGTCCTAACATGTTGGGTAGATTTCTCTTTAGTAACCTTACATAGCAGATCATAATCCTTTGTAGACGTTTTCTAATTTTATTATTTAACTAAGATGAATAACATCACCTTAGGAACGACCATGGTCCTTGAGTATTGCCCCTGTGCTTAAGGTGTACAGATCCAATGGTTCCCAGAGCCCCCGCTTCTGTGACAAGCAGATTTGGTTCCCACTCTTATTTTTAAATTTCTTGGTTGGTAATTAACATTGCCCTTGTGTTTATCACCCCAATAACATATGATATACAATGTGGTCACTACACTTATAACTCTTTCCCTTAAATAATTTAAACCCTAAGAGATAAGTGCTAGTTCTCTGTTTCCCGTAAGAAGTCTATGATAGTCCTTAGGATCCCAGGTCCCCAACATCGTTCCTAGGGCCTACACCACTACCGCCCACAAGTTGTATAAGGTAAGGAAGACCTTGTTCTATCTTTATTATTAAACGCGAACACTTTATTTAAATTCAATTAGTCACATATAAATTATCGCCTCGTTTCGTCTACAAAAATTATTACAAACTTATATCTAATTGAAGACTATTAAAATATGAATTTTCTACTCGCAGGAATACTGGAATAGGAGTTGTTCTTTCTATGCTGCATACTCGTGAACTGAACTTGATTTCAGATTCTAACACCTGAGGCCAAATTATTATAGAATTGTTCAAAAAGTTTGTCACATTGTCTTCGGCTTTTTGAAGTATTCATTTCTTCATTTATTTTTGTAACGAAATGTAACGGCATAGTCATACTTTGAACTATAATCAGTTTTATTTAGAA